>NC_012877.2:48597815-48604680 GCF_000003195.3 Sorghum bicolor
CAATTGAGATAGCACCTCCTATACATATAAAGACATGTAATTATGAATGAGGCGCATAAAAGTATAGAAACATATAATTATGAATGAGTAATTCACCTCTTCTATCTCTGGGTTGTAATCGGGGTCACGTGCGTACTCACGACGGGCGTTCCTCTCTATGCGAGGATCAGGAATGTCGCTTACCGAGGTCTCGTACGAAGGAGTTGACTCACGTGACCCTTCTGCCTGCTCCGTGTTGTGGGACCCTTGTTCCTTCTCTACGTGCTCGGACCCCTTTTCTTGCACGGTGGGGCTAGACCCTAGTGCCTTCTCGGTGCAGTCTGACCCTTTTTCTTGCACCGTGGGGCCGGACCCTGGTGCCTTCTCGGTGTGGTCTGTCCCTTTTTCTTGCATGGTGGGGCCAGACCCTGGTGCTTGCTCCATAGGGCCGGACCCTTGTGCCTGCTCCGTGTTTTCACTTGGGGAAGTCGTCATTGCAAGATTCTAAAGCATATATGTTATCAGAAATGTTATATAGTATAGTATGAACACTGAAGATAATACTCTAAGTCAATCGTTGACTAATAAATAGTTGACTTATAAATAATTAAAAGTGAATATTTGCTACATCTTTTCTAGAAAGCTTACTAAATTGTGAACTTTGTTCTAAACATTACTTTAAAATACTATAACTACACATGTGCTTAACCAAAAATTGTGTTGTTTAGCTTTTGGGAAAGCTTATGAAAAGTACTACAACTCATATATTTACCTTAAGGCAAGATTCACATCTTAACTGAGTCAAACAATATAAACATACAAATCTACTAAGAATAAGAGCAAAGCAACATAGGGCATTAGTTATTTTTATATCTCTTAATCTATTATTTCTAAATTCATGAAACAATTACTAGACCTCCAATATCATATGAAAAGCATATCACAATAATTTCATATTTATTTGAGCACTACTACTACAGTTATGAAAAAGATAAATACAACAAGCAATTAAAACCTAACTGCCTAAATCTATTTTTGCAGCTAAAATTTCAAACTAAAACATGCCATATTATAGATCTACTGGATAGACAATTTTACAAGGATTCCAAAAAGTCTATATTTGCTATTTTACGATTTTTCTAGAATTTACTATGATTTTCCAAAGATCAGCCAATTTCCTGCAAAAGAAAAATTCATCTGAGTCACTGACGTGTGGGCCCCACACGTCAGGACCTTCTTCAACCTCGAGCGCAGGGGATGTTTCTTCGACCGCATGCGTAGGGGAGGTTTCTTCAACCTCTATGGTGCGCAGGGGAGGGGACGGGGTGGGGGACGGGGAGGTGGGGGTGGGCGGCGACAGCGACGACGGCGGCGACGGCGGGGCGACCGCGGGGCAGCGGCGGCTGCAGCGCGGCCGCACTGTGACCGGAGGTGGCAGGCACAGAGACAGAGAAGAGAGGGGGGCGGGCATACCTGGTGGCGTCGGGGTCAGAGAAGAGGGCGGCGCGGAGGAAACGACGGCGGCGAGACCGGCGGCGGCGGCGGCGGAAAAAATGCGCAGCCTGACGGCGTCGTTTGAACTGAATGGCGCCTTCGGACTTAGAAAATTTCGGGGGGGTCTGGGCGCGGAATATATATGGGCGGCATTTCTACAGGCGGCTGGCTATGTGAACCGCCTGTAGAAATGCATTTCTACAGGCGGTTTGCTATGTGAACCGCCAGTAGAAATAATTTTCAATTATATTGTTTGTACATTATTTGTTGTAACATAATGTAAAATAACTTGTATATTATATTGTTTCTACATTATTTTTAATGTAAAATATATTTGTATCATATATTTAATGTATATTATAATATGATTATATTATGTTGTTTATATATATTGTATATTGATATTATAATATGATTATATTGTTTCTAAATTTCTTTTTAAATTTTAGTGTTATATATTCTTTGTATATTGATATTATAATATGATTATATTGTTTCTAAATTTCTTTTTAATTTTTAGTGTTATATATTCTTTGTATATTGATATTATAATATGATTATATTGTTTCTAAATTTCTTTTTAATTTTTAGTGTTATATATATTATTTATGTATTGATATTATAATATAATTATATTGTTTCTAAATTTCTTTTTAATTTTTAGTGTTATATATTCTTTGTATATTGATATTATAATATGATTATATTGTTTCTAAATTTCTTTTTAATTTTTAGTGTTATATATATTATTTATGTATTGATATTATAATATAATTATATTGTTTCTAAATTTCTTTTTAATTTTTAGTATTATATATATTATTTATGTATTGATATTATAATATAATTATATTGTTTCTATATTATTTGTAACATAATTATGTGGCATTTGACAAAGCGTTACGAAAGTGTAGTTCTAAATCGAAATCGAAAGGTCTCACATATAGTTTCATAAATTTGAGTGAGATTACATGATGACTAGAGTTTACATGATGAATGACAAATACAATCTAGGTAGTTACTATTCTTCCTTGTCCATCAGCGCGCACCCAAGGCAAAGAACTTTGTGAGATGCTTCGCTCAACATTTCTTATCTTAGCAGGATAGTCATCCACAAAGAGGGACATGTCGCTGAACTGGTTAAAATCCTCCAGATCCGCTACACCATCAACTCCTATTGCTTGTTGCTTTCCTGGAAAAACTACATGCTTCAGCTTGTCAGTAGTTTTCTTCTCATTCTTAGAAAGGATCTGTTCAGCATAGAACACCTGTGCAGCACGGTTACCAAGGATCCACGGGTCATCTTTGTATCCCACTTTACTTAGATCAAGAACTCTGACCCCATAATTATCCACTGTGACATGTTTATCTTCTACCCATTGACATCGAAACACGGGGATCTGAAATGTACCATAGTCTAGTTCCCATATGTCCTCGATGAAGCCAAAGTATGTAATAATATCACCAGTTTCGTCGTCTATGGCCTCGCATCGAACACCACTATTTTGTGTCATGCTCTTTTTATCCTTGGATTTGGTATGAAATGTGAATCCACTTATGTCATATGTTTGCCATGTTGTCCCTTGGCGTGATGGTCCAGATGCCAAAGCCTTGATGGTTTGTTCCTCAATTGTTTCCCCAGATGGAATATCCTGCTCCCTTAGCCATGTGTACAATTGTTTCTTGTGTTCTTTCATTATCCAATCATTCGTTTGCCCAGGATTATGTTCTCGAAGCTCATTCAAGTGTTGACCGAGCAAATGCTCCATAATCGAGAGCTGGTGTAAGATGCTGTGATGTGCCTCAAGGACTGTATTGTAATCTGGCGGGATGAATGATTTCCGTCCAATCCTCCCACTTCCATGCAGCCTACCCTCATGCCTTGATGGAGGCAAACCTATTGCGACCTGGTCTTTTAGGACACTATTGTAGAATGGTCCTCCGGACTCAATTGCCTCTTCAGTACAGTACCCCTCTATCATGGATGCCTCAGGACGAGCACGAGTTGATACATAGCCATTTAGTATTGCCATAAAACGCTCGTACGTCCACATTTCATGCAGGTACATGGGACCCAATGCTTGTATTTGAGGAACTAAGTGCACCACAAGGTGCACCATGATATCAAAGAATGATGGGGGAAAACACATCTCAAACTGTGACACTGTCTCCACTGCGAATTGCTGAAGGGATTCTAACTCATCACGGTCAATTACCTTTTGTGTGACCTTATTGAAAAAATAGCACAATCGTGTGACTGCCATCTTCAAGAACACTGGATTGATAGCCCTTATTGCAATAGGGAGGAAAGTAGTCAGCATTACATGACAATCATGTGAGTTGTAGTTGGTGAGTGTAAGGTCTTTCATTGACACAATACTTCGTATACTAGAGCAGAATCCAGAGGGGACTTTCAAATTCTTCAACCACTCACACATCACATGTTTCTCATCTATGCTGAGGTTGTAGCTTGCTGCTGGGAGATGGTACTTTCCATTTTCTTGAAGAACAGGATGAAGCTCTTTTTTTATACCTAACTTTACCATGTCGAAGCGTGAATTGAGTCCTTCCTTTGTCTTCGTCTTGATATCTAGCAATGTGCCAATTAGGCTTTCAAACACGTTCTTCTGGACGTGCATACCATCGATCGCGTGTCGTATGTCCAATTCTTTCCAGTATGGCAAATACTCAAAGAAAATGGACTTCTTCTTGAATGTTGCCCCTGGAGTTTGTTTGACATCCTTTCTTGGTTTTCCATCCTTTGTCTTCTTTCCGAACACAAAGTTGATGTTGCTCACAATTTTGAAAACTCTCTGGCCTTTGCTATTACCTGATGGTGCATCTGAGTTCCTTTCATCATTATTGTCGAAGTACTTATCCATCTTTTTTAGGCGGTACCTGTGCCCTTTTGATAAGAATCGTCTATGCCTCATGTACACTATTTTCTTAGATGCATTAAGGGACACATAATGGGTTCCATCTATGCACACCACACAACCAACCTTTCCCTTGAATTGCCCTGACAATGTGAAGAGAGCAGGGTAATCATTGATCGTAACAAAAATAATTGCTCTTAGTGTGAATGAATCTTTGAGATACTCGTCTACCATTTCAACACCTTGTATCCATAACATTTTCATCTCCTCCATTAAGGGCTCCAAGAAAACATCCATGTCAACTCCAGGTTGGACTGGTCCAGAGATAAGTATGGTTAGCAAAAGGTATTTTCGCTTCTGCATCAACCATGGAGGAAGGTTGTAGATGGTGAGAATCACCGGCCATGTGCTGTGCTTGCTGCTCCTCTCAGCAAATGGATTCATTCCATCGGTACTCAGTGCAAACCTAACATTTCTTGGTTCACTGGCAAAGTCTTGATGGTTCTCATTAAAATCTTGCCACTGCTTTCCATCGGCTGGATGGCGAAGCTTGCCATCATTTTTGTGCTCATCCGAAGCATGCCAACTCATTAGTTTTGCATCGTCAGGGTTAGCAAACAAACTCCTCAGCCGATCTATCACTGGAAGGTACCACATCACTAAAGCAGGAATCTTTTTCTGCGCATAATAATCAACCTCTTCTTTATCTTTGCTGGTGGGTTTTGAACTCTGCTGGGTCTTCTTTCGCTTCTTCCCTGCTGTACACATGGAGGCAGCACAATCCTCATGTCGATAGTCTTTATTTGTCTTATACCGACTTGCACCACACTTTGGACACTTATCCAAGTCCTTGTATTCATCACCGCGATATAGGATACAATGATTCCTGCACGCATGGATCTTCTCGACACCCATAGTGAGCGGACTGATCAGCTTCTTTGCATGGTACGTGTTAGCAGGCAATTTGTTCTCCTTGGGAAGCATGTCTCCGATAATACTTAAGAACGTATCGAATCCAACATCAGACAGACCATACCTGGCTTTTGCCATCAGTAGTTTTAGCACAGATCTCAGCGTCGTGAACTCTTTGGTACAACCCTTGGACTCATCATACAGAGGCTCTTCAGCCGCCTTCTTCAAGGCCTCCATCCCTTTCATTAATAACATTGATGGTTCAGTATGACGATGCAACATTGCCTCTAAGAATTCAAAATCTTCTGCGGCTGTATCATTTGGTAAGACATGAGTTCTGTCATCAGCATTTCTCCCAGCAAAACCACCAGCAGTGACATTTGGCACAACATGTTCACTTCGGTGTGTGTCGTGCAAAAACTGAAATCCTTCATCAGGCATGTCTGGACCGTCGACATCAATATTCGCAGGGTCCCCAATTGTATAAGGTGCCGAGCTACCCTCTCCATGCTTTGTCCAAATCAAGTAATCCTTCATAAATCCTCGGCATACCAGATGAGAAATGATTGCTTCAGTATCTTCAAAAATATTAATATTTCTGCAGTCGATGCATGGACAATATATGTGCTTCGTCTTTGTTCTCAAAGCATGGTTCTTAGCAGCATCAACAAACCTATGGACCTCAGGTATGTATGATGGATCTAGTCTTGATAAGTTATACATCCAGAAGGACCGCTCCATCATGAGCTGTGCAAAAATTAGTAAATTAATTGATCTCAATGCAAAACAGGTAGTTTAGGAAAATTGTCATCTAACCTTTCAAACAACAACTTGTGAAGATGAAAACCTCGGAGCTAACATTAAAAATAAAGACAAAACCATAAGTAATAATAAAAAACTAACAACTAAATCAAATTGACAAGGTAGAAAAACACCATTGATGGATTCAACTAAATATATACCTTGATTCACTATAATAAATTTGATAAGGAAACATGGAAATATATAAAAATACATATTGCATAATGAAATCAAATTTACATAAAAATGAACATCCTAAACAATAGAAAACTTATCTTTCTCTTTCTTCCCAAGCATAGAAACACCATTCATGGAAAGCACTACATATATATTTCTTGGATTCACTAATTAGAGAAGAAAACATAGAAAAAAAGAGAGGAGAGACATCATCTAACCATCTTAAGCAACCTCATTTGAGCAAATATAGTCCATATCTAGCTATTATACTCTCTCTCTCTCTCATGGTGAAACCCTAGATCCAAAAAGTAGCTCTAATTGAGCAAGAGGGCACAAAAAGAGCCTTTAGAGGCATCAACTAACCTTTCTTAGCCACCTCCTTCCAAGAAATGAAGATCAAAACCTCCCCCTTGTATTTTGGAAAAACTGGACCTCCAAGATGTGCTCCAATGGAATGTGGCTGCTACCTACAGTTTTGCCCGAGGAGGAAGAAGGGGTGGGGTATTTATAGAAAGAATAGCACAGGAGGTTTGCTTAGAAAACCGTCTGTGTAAATCATTTAACACAGGCGGTTCTCAAAGCAAACCCCCCGGGCTTATCGCTCCATTAAGACACGAGGCCTTCTT
>NC_012877.2:48604780-48660110 GCF_000003195.3 Sorghum bicolor
ATTCCTACTTCATCTTTATCAATACTACACTTATACACATATACTCTAATCCAACATATACATAAAATTTTCACATCCTGTTTTACTAATAACACAACAATAATTCAAATAGTCACCTCAAAATTAAAAAACCGCCTGTGCAAATCCATTAACACAGGCGGTTTTTAAATCTTGCCGTACAAATTTACAACACAGTCGTGTTACAAGTAAAACCGCCTGTGAAAATTTTTTGCCCCCGCCGGCTTAGAGCATCTGTGTACTAGCGTAGCATTGATCAAGATGAAGTAATAATAAACCTCGAAGCATCTGATCGATTTCTTTGCTGTAGTGATCGACCATCAGATCGAGTAACATGCAAGCATGTGTACGGAATTAAAATGGGTTTTAAGTATTGATGGTGTTTAATTAATCCACAAGCAGATCTGGTTGTAATGCATGGTGCAGTCGTGGTTTTTTTTTATTTTCCCACCATTGTTCGATTTCGCCGGCCACCTTTTACATTTATAAATAATTTTTGGATGAATATTTTGCATACACATCCACGTAGACGTAGTAGATTTGGATAATCAAAAATCTAACTGAACATTTTTGTTGCTTTCAATATATTTAGATAAGGTCTATTTGACTTTTGATATCCATCTTCAAGCCATGCAATGAAGTCTAAAATATATTGGAGAACAACTCAAGAAGTTCGGTGTCCTTTAATTAGATATCTGAAAGAGAAGTCTATCTATATAATGTACAACTTCAGGTTTGTATGTGGCCTCCACGAATTTATATATAGTCACCAATATATTAGAGTATCTCCAACGGTTCTGCAAATCGATGGATTTTGTCCAGGACGAGGACATGGCGACGACGCTATAGAGTACAGCAACCTCCAACGGCTAGCTGATTTAGGCTAACCTGGCTGAAGCCGTCACCATTCCCCTAATCTTCTACTACACTAGCTGCATTCCAAGAAGCCCTGGCGGCTGCAAGTAGTCTCCATCGCCCTGATCTATTCTCTTCCTTCAAATGCACACATGACCGGAAACTGAAAGGCGGCGGAGCCAGGAATAGCACGCGACGAAGAGCGTGCAAAGAAAGACGTGCGACCGAGTCGACGGCGCGAAGAAAATTTTCGCCTAAAAAATAACCGCTGGATGCACATTTTAGTTTTTGCCAACTCAATTTTGCCAAACCATTGGAGGTAACATTTTTTTCTCTTCCCTATATTGATTTGAGATTGGGCAAACTCCATGTTTTGCCAAAGATAAAATGCAAAACCGTTGCAGATGCTCTAAGGCCTTGTTTAGTTCTTCACCTAAAAACTTTTCACCTATCACATCAAATCTTTGGACACATCTAGGGAGCATTAATGAAAACAAAAACTAATTACACATTAAATCGCGAGATGAATCTTTTAAGCCTAATTAATCCATAATTGGATACTAATTGGATACTAATTAATCCATAATTATACTAATTGTTACAGTAGCCAAATCCTTTTTTAACTAAACAAGGCCTAAGTAGCTAGCCGGCTGTTATATTAAGTTATTTTTTTTGCCAAAGGGTGCTTGGTCTAGTGGCTAAGACACTCGAGCGGCACTCCACAGGTCCTGAGTTCGAATCCCCGTGGGAGCGAATTTTAAGCTGTGGTTAAAAAAATCCCCTCGCTCGCCCCAGACCAAAGCACAGGTAAAAGAGATCGGCCCACACCCCAGGGTTACGTCTCCCTGTGTACGGATGGGACGGGGGTTCGGGGGTTTTTTCGGTCGGGATACTGAGACCTTCTCTCTTAAATACAATACCGTGGCGGCGGTCTTTCCCCCACCGGCCGAGTTTTTTTATATTAAGTTATTTTAGATAAATTTAAGTTAATAGCGTTATAATTTTTAGATATCGATGGTTTTAAATTGTATGGTCCAACTTTTGCTGACCATCCATGAACTGATCGGATTGATCAACCAAAGTTGGCCTCCATCATTATATATTGAATAGAGGAAAAAGCCTCTATAACGGTCGTCGGTCGGTAGTAAAAAGTCATAGCAAAATCGGTATTGACTTGTACTAGAAAACAAGTAAGTGTAATTTCCCTAAGCAATAAAATATGTTGACATGAGGAGGAACATATTTACTAGTTATATCATCCACAATTGCCTAAATCTCAAGACATTCTTCAAACTAATCATATACTTTATTGAGATAGGTAACTAGCTCGACTCCCTCTCCGAGAACCATATATATATATGAAAATTTTATCTCGTACGGCTCAAGCAGAAATACACAATTTTTCAATGGATACTAGAAAAAAGAGGTTCAAAACTCCATCAGCCACGTTATTGGATCGATATGCCTTGAAAATAGGAAATAAGAAAAATCTAGAATTTCTTCTTTGTGATAATAATGCCAAAAAATCTCAAGTTGGCTCATCTATCTTTTCTTTCTCTTATGTTGATCATTAGAGGCCTCCTGACTTTTCTCTTACCTATTTTTTATTTATTTTATTTTTTAACTAGTCAAAAAATAAAATAAAAATTTCTAGTGGTTTTCTGATAGAAATTATCTTGTTGCGATCCTATGAATCAGTTCAATCAAAAACCTTAGATTCATACTAGAGACACGATGATTAAGTCTCAAGATAAACAAAAGGCCAGGATTCTTCGAATAAGAACCGATTGATGATCATTTATTGAAAGAGAAAAGAGTTCTCTTTTGGGCAAACTAAATTGGAAGGAAGAAAATTTCTTTTTTTATTAAGAAAGAACTACTCGAATTTTTTTGAAGTCTGGTTGCGAGGTTTAAATAGTGAGTATGAATCATAGTTCCTTTTTTTGATCCACTCTATGTATTTTGTGTTCCAGATACTAGAATAAATAATATCCGACGAATTAGAATCATCAAGATAGAGATAACAGGCTCTTTCTATGTATTATCAATAGGTTCAATTCTAACAAGTCACACACTCATATTCTAGAGATACCAAAACAAAAAAAATCCATGGTCGAACTACCAGAATGTCTAGAAATGTGGAGCTTAAAGTAGAAAGGATTTTTTGGATGGAAAAACTATGAAGTCATAGTTTTAGTTAGTAGAAACCTAATTTGTTAAAATTCCATCTAGTAAAACAGAAGAATTATAAATTTCTAAAATTATAGATAGGAATATCACGAATAAAGTCATTGCGACCCCCATAAAAGGAGTAGTCCCCCAACCCGGAGCAACTTTCCCATATTCCGAATTCAAGGGTTTCAATAAACTACCTGTGCCAGTCTGTTTTGGCTTAGGTCTAGAACTATCTTCAACGGTTTGTGTAGCCACAAATTCTATATAATCATTGGTGTTGACTTTGTATACTATTCCGCGGTCTTTTCATAGATCCATTGTAATCTTGAAATTCTATAAAAATGGAAACAACAACTTTAGTCGCCATCTCCATATCTGGTTTACTTGTAAGCTTTACTGGGTATGCCTTATATACCACGTTTGGGCAACCCTCTCAACAATTAAGAGATCCATTCGAAGAATATGGGGACTAATTGAAGTAAGAAGTCTACCCTCTGGAGGACTTCTTACTTCCATTAAATTATTTCTTTCCTTCAATTAAATTTCATTTCTTAGTCGGAACATTAGGTGGTTCTCGGAAGAAGATAGTGAAAAAAATTATCCCTAAACTCAAAACTAAAAGGAACGTATAAACCAATACTTCCATAGATTCGATCCTAGTTTATTTACAATTATAACTTCCACACCTATTCACTTATCATTTGGGTTCATTTCCTATATAAAAAGAGAAAAAGAGTTAAAGAAAGGACAAGAGATGTTCCTCATGTCAAATGAAACAAAAAAAGAGAGGTGACAGATACCATAGCAATGTGGTATCAGGCTGCCAGTCTCCTTGTAGTTGGATCTCCAACTTTTTGGAATGTTCCAAATTCCACTTGAGCATCCAAGTCTGGATCAATACCAGCAAAAACATATCAAAACAAGGTTCGAGCGCCATGCCAAATGTGTCCGAAAAAAAGAGCAAAGAAAAGGTAGCATGACCAAAAGTGAACCAACCCCTTGGACTGCTACAATAAACACCAACTGATTTAAAAGTAGCTCGATCTAATTTCAAAATTTTCCCCTAATTGAGCATGTTGCGCATATTTTTATAGTAGCAGGATCAGAATAACTTACTCCATTAAGTTTGCAACCATAGAACTCCACCGTTACTATTGACACTACTAACACCACTTAAGCTAAGTTGTCATCCCTAGCATGGCGCCAGAAGTATGGTATAAAAATTGTCCACTAATAAAATAAATATAAGATCTGCAAGTGTACAGATTAAATACCATTGTAGCACTTTACCGGGAAGTATTCCATGTATCATTATTTATATTTAGCTCAAGGGAAAGAACTGAGGACTTAAACAATGAGATCAACTTGCAAAACATGACTGCTTATGAGTGATTGGGTTGCATAGTCACATACTTGGCAGGAGGATAAACCATGATAGATATATGATATAAAGTATAAAAGCCCAGGGAATATAGAGACTAGATTTAGACTACTCAGCTTAATATTAGGCAGACGTCCGATTAGTTCAAGAGATAGACAATCCTATGTAGTTCTAATTTAACAAGTCATTCATCTATCCTAATGCTACACAATCATATATAACACAAAAGACTCTTCATTTATGTATAAGGAACATTGGTATAAAAAGCCAAGACAGAGCTGGACTTCCTACGCAATTGTGGTTCTACCTGTCCTACCAACGGGGGATGGAATACAAAGGACTCAACGGAACTGTCACTTCCAAGATCTACCATGCAACCCGGCCAATATGGTGTAATTGCAGATAAATGACATCTAAGCATCATGCTTACATGACATCTATCACCTAACTCTCCCGGAAAGAGGGCTAAGCACTTTGCAAACATTTACATAAACTCATTATCAATCATAACCATATCAAATGTAGAACTAGAATAAACTAGGAACATAATACTATTTAGAATAAGTCAAAAGAGAGATAAAAGATAATACCAATCTCTGATGATGAAGATCCGAAAATTCCGAGCACAGGTGCCCGACTCTTCCTCTATCTAATCTAATCCTATGTAGAAGATGAAGATTAGGAGTAGCTAATCTATCTCTAATCCCTAGCTCTAATGGCTCCCTCTAATTCTCACATGAGAATAAAAATATAATTCTGTTTTTCTCTCTCAATTCTGAGCTCTCCTCCAGGGGGTCAGGGCTATATTTATAGCCCCCTAGGAAGCACCACACCCCTTAGATCAAACCGACTTAAACGTGCGCTTAAGATTAATCCTCAAAGTTAGTGGAGGTAGGATCCGTGAGGTAGAACCTGATTGGTTCTTGCCCCCGAGCGACCACCCTTGCCCCCCTGGCCGCTCGCCCCTGCCCTATGGCAAGTGGCCCCCAGCTTTCAGGCCATGTCTTCCCGAGTTTTCTAGAGTATTCTAGAGTTGATGTTTGAGTCTTCTCTCTATGTAAATCTGACATGTGGATCTCCTTTTGTTCTTATTCTGAGAACCCCTACAGAAACATACATTTACCAAAACTCGTGGAAATTGTTAGTAAAAACCCTAAGTCTATGGTGATGTTTAGTTTTTATCCCCTTCCTTCTCCTTGGTTGACATATAATTTTGATGGTTAACAACTGTCAACAAACTCCCCCAAGCTTACCTTTTGCTCGTCCCTGAGAAAATAGCTACAAAGGATAGATCAGGAATTGCTACAATGCTTTTACACCTTACAAGTACACATGCTTTAAATAAGAACTCATCCTCAGACTAGAGTGAACTATCATAACTTCCAAACTTACTCATATTTCTTCCAACCATGGGACTTTTACTTGATTTCGGGTCTTGAGCAGTTGAAAGACAGAACAATAAGTCAAGCACTATTGTCTCATGCTCTGTTGTTCTACCTCTGTCCTAGAAGTTTTATAAGATTTTCAAAATAAAACTTAGTGTTCTTTAGTATGATCCTTTCAAGTCTCTCATTATGTGGTATTTTTGGATCCTCTCTATGGCATTGAAAGGAGTGATGCCTTCTCTCTTAAAATATGTAGTATTTGTGACACAAGGTATTTATATAGCCACTCTCTCACACCCTATATCTAATAAAGCTTATGTGGAGCTCACGTGTGGAGATAGCTAATGCATTGGGTCTGATCGAACCTTGGATCCAAATGAACTCACCATATAACCAACTGTTGACGGTCCTTAAGTATTAAATTTAACCATCAACTAAACATGGAAAATGATCAATATGCACCAAACATCTAGAATTAGGGTTTTATCTGATAGAATTCCACGAGCTTTGGTGTTTGTCTATTTCTGCAGGGGGTTATCAGAAAATATGGAGAGAAGGCCCACATGTCAGGTTTACAACGAGATAATTACGTGCCGCGCAATTTTCCTTAATCTAGAAGAGTCCAGAAGCCATGGGAACGAACGGGAGGTCGATCGGGCCCGGGGGCAGGGCGCCCGCTCTGGCCTCAAGGCCAATCACAACCAACCTTGTGGATTATGCTCCACCGACCTAAAGGATCAAGAAAAACCGTGCGATCAATGTCGGTTTGATCTAACGGCCCAAATTCACTTGATGGGACTATATAAGCAAGGCCTCTGCACCCCAGGGGAAGAGGAGAAATCATTATCAGAGGAAGCCATCAAAGTTAGGGTTTTAGAACTTCTCCCCCATAGTGAATTAGAATTAGCTACTCCCTAATCCTTCAAGTTCTATACGATTGATTAGATAGAATTAGAGAAGTAGAGCCTAGCGCTCTGGATTCGGATCTTCATCAATAAAGATTGGTATTATTTCATATCTTTCTCTACTACTTTATTCTAATTGCATTATGTCTCTATTTATTATGTTCTTAGTTTGCTCTAGTTCTATATTTGATATAGTTATGATTGATAATGAGTTTATGTATAAGTTTGCAAAGCGCTTAGCTCTTGACGCGTGGGAATTAAGTGGTAGATCACATGTGGGCGTGGTGCTTAGATGTTATTTACCTCCAAATGTATCCTATTGGTCGGGTCGTGTGGTAGTTCACAATAGTGACAGCTTCGTTGATTCTTATATAGTCCACCCTCCGTTGATAGGACAGGCAGAATTTGTATTGCGGAGTAAGTCTTGCGATGTTCTGATTTACATTAGCAATGTTCCTTATACATGAATGAAGAGTCTTTTATGCTATATATGATCTTGTAGATAACTAGAGTAGATTGTGACTTAGTAGATAGTAGATAACTTAGAATAAATTCTCTAGCTAATCCGACGTCACCTTACATATAAGAGGAGTAGTGTGTTTTCTAATCGCTGTGTTATTCACCCAAGAGCTTATATTTCATTATCATTATTATTATGGCTTACTCCCTGCCAAAGTAAGTGACTGTGTGACGAGTTCCTCATTAGTAATCATGTTCTTGTAAGTTTATCTCTAGTCTATGCCTTGATAGATTTTATCCTTATCTTCATTTCCACTGTCCTCTTAAGCAAAATTATAAATAACGATACCCGGAATACTTTTCCTGGTGAAATGCTACAATGAGGTATTTTATCTGTGCGCTTGCGGATAGAATAGATTATTTTCTAGAGAGCCTTTACATTCATAAATACCTTTGTACACTCTGGCACCATGCTGGGGATGACAACCTAGTATCTAAGTGGTGTTAGTAAGTGTCAACAAGCATTTCTGGCGCCGTTGCCGGGGAACACATAGGAGAACGGTAAGGAAAGTCAGGAAGTCAGTCAAAGTTATTCACATAAAATATTAGACTAGACTATGGAGAAATAATTGCATAAAACAGCTACTAAGTGAGAAATCATAACAAGGCACCTCTGCTTTGGCAGGTTCACCCTGTTGCTTTTCTATGTTTATATTTTTATATATACAGGGTATATCAGGATTGACTTTGGTACATTCAACTCTTCATCATCTGAACCAAAGCAATCAAGAAAGAAAGAAGAAGCTACCTACCAATTGCTGAAGCTATGACACAAAAGACCTTGCAAGAATTCTCTGCTCCAAGTCTTGAGAACATTCCAACTGGTCCAAGATTTGTAGTAGAAGAAGGAGCACCCGAGTTCCAGCTCAAGTCAAGCCTCATCAATTTGGTGCAAGCTACACAATTCAGTGGAAAGGCACATGAAGATGCTAGTGCACACTTGCAGAATTTCTTAGGGATTGGAAGCACAATCTGCATCAACGGAGTTGACAAAGACGTCATACTACTTCGCCTCTTTCCATTCTCACTAGAAGGGAAAGCAAGGAAGTGGTTCTACACCCATCAAGATAACATCAACAACTGGACGAACTTGTCAGATGCCTTTCTATCAAAGTTTTTCCATATAGGCAAGACAGCTGCCTTAAGAGGAAATATTGTCAGTTTCCAATAGCAGAAGACAGAAACCATTTCAAAAGCATGGGAGCGTTTTCAAGGATACATATCAGATTGTCCTCACCATGGAATGGCCAAATGGTTACTTATGCAGACCTTCTACCATGGATTAACCCAGAAGGCTCATGAGTGCCTAGATGCATCTGCTAAAGGATCATTCTTGGAGCTTACATTTGGAAAAGCAGAGATACTTTTGGATAAGATAGCAGAAAATCAAAGCTGGTTACAAGATAAAGCTCAACAATGTCATCAACTTGAAGAAATACCAGAAGAAGTAAATACACTATCAACCAAGATGGAAAATTTGCTCCATTGGATTGACCAGAGGGCCAAGTTCAAAGAAGATCAGAGGGCCATTGAGACAGCATACAAATACCAAACCACTTCGAGTCAACCCGATAGCAAAGGTATGAATTCAGGTAACACTTTAAAGGAACTTTCATTAAAAGAGATAATTGCTCAACAAACCAAAAATAACGATGAAGATAAACAAAGGCTAGACACAAATGAATCATCTCTAAAAGATATACACAATAAAATGGATTTTCTATTAACTGCCTTTGATGAGCAAAACACTCTCAATAAAAGGGTAGAGCTTAAATTAATAAAGCTAGCTGCTGCATTGCCTGTAGAATAGTTCCTTTTTTTGATCCACTCTATGTATTTCGTGTTCCAGATACTAGAATAAATAATATCCGACGAATTAGAATCATCGTGATAGAGATAACAGGCTCTTTCTATGTATTATCAATAGGCTCAATTCTAACAAGTCACACACTCATATTCCAGAGATACCAAAACAAAAAAAATCCATGGTCGAACTACCAGAATGTCTAGAAATGTGGAGCTTAAATTAGAAAGGATTTTTTGGATGGAAAAACTATGAAGTCATAGTTTTAGTTAGTAGAAACCTAATTTGTTAAAATTCCATCTAGTAAAACAGAAGAATTATAAATTTCTAAAATTATAGATAGGAATATCACAAATAAAGTCATTGCAACCCCCATAAAAGGAGTAGTCCCCCAACACGGAGCAACTTTCCCATATTCTAAATTCAAGGGTTTCAATAAACTACCTGTGCCAGTCTGTTTTGGCTTAGGTCTAGAACTATCTTCAATGGTTTGTGTAGCCACAAATTCTATTTAATCATTGGTGTTGACTTTGTATACTATTCTGTGGTCTTTTCATAGATCCATTGTAATCTTGAAATTCTATAAAAAGGGAAACAACAACTTTAGTCGCCATCTCCATATCTGGTTTACTTGTAAGCTTTACTGGGTATGCCTTATATACCACGTTTGGGCAACCCTCTCAACAATTAAGAGATCCATTCGAAGAATATGGGGACTAATTGAAGTAAGAAGTCTACCCTCTGGAGGACTTCTTACTTCCATTAAATTATTTCTTTCCTTCAATTAAATTTCATTTCTTAGTCGGAAACTGAGGTGGTTCTCGGAAGAAGATAGTGAAAAAAATTATCCCTAAACTCAAAACTAAAAGGAACGTATAAACCAATACTTCCATAGATTCGATCCTAGTTTATTTACAGTTATAACTTCCACACCTATTCACTTATCATTTGGGATCATTTCCTATAAAAAAAGAGAAAAAGAGTTAAAGAAAGGACAAGAGATGTTCCTCATGTCAAATGAAACAAAAAAAGAGAGGTGAAAGATACCATAGCAATGTGGTATCAGGCTGCCAGTCTCCTTGTAGTTGGATCTCCAACATTTTGGAATGTTCCAAATTCCACTTGAGCATCCAAGTCTGGATCAATACCAGCAAAAACATATCAAAACAAGGTTCGAGCGCCATGCCAAATGTGTCCGAAAAAAAGAGCAAAGAAAAGGTAGCATGACCAAAAGTGAACCAACCCCTTGGACTGCAGCAATAAACACCAACTGATTTAAAAGTAGCTCGATCTAATTTCAAAATTTTCGCCTAATTGAGCATGTTGCGCATATTTTTTATAGTAGCAGGATCAGAATAACTTACTCCATTAAGTTTGCAACCATAGAACTCCACCGTTACTATTGACACTACTAACACCACTTAAGCTAAGTTGTCATCCCTAGCATGGCGCCAGAAGTATGGTATAAAAATTGTCCACTACTAAAATAAATATAAGATCTGCAAGTGTACAGATTAAATACCATTGTAGCACTTTACCGGGAAGTATTCCATGTACCATTTCAGAAGCATGAGAGCGTTTTCAAGGATACGTATCAGATTGTCCTCACCATGGAATGGCCAAATGGTTACTTATGCAGACCTTCTACCATGGATTAACCCAGAAGGCTCGTGAGTGCCTAGGTGCATCTGCTAAAGGATCATTCTTGGAGCTTACAATTGGAAAAGCAGAGATACTTTTGGATAAGATAGCAGAAAATCAAAGCTGGTTCCAAGATAAAGCTCAACAATGTCATCAACTTGAAGAAATACCAGAAGAAGTAAATACACTATCAACCAAGATGGAAAATTTGCTCCATTGGATTGACCAGAGGGCCAAGTTCAAAGAAGATCAGAGGGCCATTGAGACAGCAAACAAATACCAAACCACTTCGAGTCAACCCGATAGCAAAGGTATGAATTCAGGTAACACTTTAAAGCAACTTTCATTAAAAGAGATAATTGCTCAACAAACCAAAAATAACGATGAAGATAAACAAAGGCTAGACACAAATGAATCATCTCTAAAAGAAATACACAATAAAATGGATGTTCTATTAACTGCCTTTGATGAGCAAAACACTCTCAATAAAAGGGTACAGCTTAAATTAATAAAGCTAGCTGCTGCATTGCCTGTTGCCACTAACATTGAGCAGGCAAAGAACATAACTACTAGAGGAGGCAAAGCCACCAGGGATCCCCCATACCCAAAAGAGAAACAGAGAACATCAGCACCAGTGCAACCAGCAGTGATAGAAGAAGAAAGCCTAGTTGAAGCAGAAGATCTGCTACATCCACCAAGTACTGGAGAAATGAGGAAAGATTTTTATGACACCAACTATTTGCCATTTCCCAGAAGAAACAAAGGACTGCAGTCAGATGAGCAGTTTGGTAAGTTTGTAGAGGTCATTCAGAAATTATATGTCAACATACCTCTGCTTGATGTCATACAGGTACCTACATATGCAAAACATCAGAGATATTCTTAACAAGAAGAGACCACTGCCCACCACTGAGGTTATCAAGGTGACAGAAGAATGTAGTGCGGCCATCCTCAACAAACCACCAAGGAAGAAGAAGGATCCAGGATGTCCCACCATTGATTGCTCGATCGGAAACCAACACTTCGACAATGCACTTTGTGATCTCGGAGGAAGTGTCAGTGTGATGCCAGCATCAGTCTACAAGAAGCTTGAGCATACGACCCTAGAACCAACATCAATGTGCCTACAACTAGCAGATCAATCAGTTCGACACCCATTGGGCATCGCCGAAAACATTCCAGTCAAGATCAGAGATTTTCTTGTGCCAGTAGACTTCATGGTACTGGACATGAGTCCTGACTCAAAAGTGTCCATCATCCTTGGAAGGCCATTTCTGAGCACTGCCAATGCCCACATCGATGTCGGAAAGGGATAAATCAAGTTCAACATAAACGGAAAAGAAGAACACTTCACATTTAAGCCCAGACCAGAGAGAGATTCTATAGTGAAGGAAGTTCATGAAGAAGAACCACTGGAGACACCATCTCCGGAGGAAGGTAATTCAGAAGATTAAAAGATTTGGAGGTCCAGCTTGGGGGACCTAAAAATCCCAAACCCTCGCCGGGAGGTAAATCGGTATTTATCCGCATCATTAATTCTCTCATATTTAATTCCTGCATTATCCATATTTATTCATAGCATTATTATAATAATCAAAAGCCCTATATAAATAATATTTATGGTGTGTGACAACCCATATTTATTAATTATTATGGAGGCACAAAAATATTTGCCATTATCATTTCAATAAGTTTCAATTCTCATAGATTTTCCTGCATTATATTTAATTATAGCAACCTTCTAGAAGCATGACCCACACTCCTTGGGTCCCACATGTCATACACCATACTTCACATACATCCCATCACATTATTTGATCCACCAACATATCTCCACTCACCAGCACTTTTCCACCGACCAACCACTACCCATGAATTATTTTTTGGCTCAAAGATTAAGCAAAGGAGGGAATAGAAAAGTTGCAGCCAGGATGGCCACCAAAGGTGGGTGCCTGCCCACCTACAGAGGGCGCCCGCCCTGCCCTTCCTTCAGCCTATAAAAGGCCACCTCTTGCCTCCAACTTCTTCACACAAGCATTCCAGAAAACCATGCAAGTTTTAGTTTTTAGTTTCCAGAGAAGGAGTCCTTGTAGTGAAGTAAGAAGGAGAGAGGAGAGAAAGAGAAGAGTGAAAGGGAGGTTGATAGTATTTTAGTGAGAAAGTAAGGTTCACCTAGTAAGTAGTGATCCCGCTGTCAAAAGCGGAATTGAAATTTGTTTAGGGGGAGGTGCTGCCAAAATAAAAACTTGTCTTGAACGACTAGCCCCTGGACTACTGATATTTCGGACAGCTCACCACTGACATTTTTTATCTCACATTTTCCACTAGTTGTGTGTGTGTGTCAACTTTTGTCTACAGGATGTTCAAGAAGGTGAAGAATGCAGGAAAGGTCCTCAAGAACATAGGTACAAGGAGTTCATCCCGACACTCGCACCAGTCAGAGATGAGCGTCGACCCGACACCCCCGCAAGCTCCGTCATCTTCATCTGATCCACGAGTCAAGGTCCTCCTCAAGACAGGAGACCTTGGACTGAAGACCCGCAGGGAGAAGCAAGTTTTCTAGCAGCTAAAGAACAAGGATTTCATTCACACCCCCACTCTTGATCCTATCTTGCTACAAGAAATAGGTATCCATACTGAATTTGACTTGATTTTCCAGATGTTGGGATGGACAAATTTTTGGAACATAACTGAGCTGGATTCCCGTCTTCTCAACATTGAATTTCTTTACACTTTGCAATATTATGAGGGGGAATCACTTTTCGGATGTTCAAACAGGACATTATGTTGTCTTGGAGAGAACTGAGCGACCATCTCGGTTTCTCTTCAAGATGCATCCTGGACATTGACTCCGACTTGCCCAATTTTGAGAGACACCAGTTCTGGAGAGAGATATCTAGAGATGAGTTTTATAGTCAAGCCCGAACCAATGACATGGAACACCCCACTCTTAGGATGTTCCACAAATGGCTCGGGTACAATCTTTTCCATCGTGATGATATTAGAAAAGTAAGAGTAGGAGATTTGCAACTTCTATATGCTGCTGTAAATAAAATACCCACTTCACCTGTTACTCTTTTGGTTTCTCATTGGCTTAGTATACCTAGTCTTCAGGGACCTGTCGGTTGTACTTCACTCGTCACTCGTCTAGCCTCTAATCTTAATTTGCTAGAAAACTCGTCATTGGAATTCATTGACGATTTACGAATTTATCATGGCTACGACACATTTAGGCAAGCTCGGATGTTGAAAAAAGAGGGGAACATAATGTATATGTTATATGATAATAAAGGTAAGATTCGGTTACCTAACCCGAACCTTGGCCTCTATGTTATTCAAAATTATTTGATTGAGATTGCAGTGACACCGGTAAACCACAGAGCTTCACAACGAGTGGCATCTGAAAGGATGACCACCCATCAAGAACGCACCTGGTATGGAGCTGATCCCGGGCCGGAAGAAGCAGCGCACCTGCATTATTGCGACTACAACCCTCGAGTCCTTCGGGACCCATGGGTTCGACATGCTCAACCACAAGAGCCAACACAGGAGACATGGCCGGAGGGTCAAGATCACCAGTGGACAAACCCGCCTTTCCATACGGGTAGGTACTCCACTGATCCATATGGAGCTTCAGGGTCTAGATCCCAGCCCCAATTCGATGCAGGACGGTACTCCGACGCCTCTTATGCTTTCACAAACGACTACTACCAAGAGGCCGACGCTTTCTTCACCTGTACCGACAACACCCTCCTTGACATCCAGAATACGCAAGCAGAACATGGATGACTCCTAGAATAGTAACAAAAATGGAACTAGGACCACGCCGCTGCAGTACAAGAACTGAGACAAGATACCACGATGATGAACAACAACATCACCACCATGATGCAATTCTGGAACATTGGGTAAGACCGACAATCACATCCAGCTTGGGGGAGTTCCTCTCCATTTTATCAAGTAAGTTTTTATTTGTTTTTCCTATTTATTCTTTTCTGTTTAATATTTTATTTATCTTAAAGAGAAAAACTTAGAAAACTCAATAAATATTTTCTTGCTTTAATTTACTGCATTCTATAAACATGAAAACAAAATAAAAAAGTGTGTAGATAAGTGTGCTTTATCTATCTGCTAAGTGTTAATCCCTAGAAAAATAAAAAGACCAAAAAGATACCTGATGGAAATGATGAACAGTTGCTATGTTTGCTTACTTTCAAGTACCTAGCTTTTACATTAAAGTTCTTCCAGGAATTACTAAAACTAAAATTTACTATCTATGGGAAGCATGAACCTAAAACTAAAGTCTAGGTAGGAGAAAGGCATGATATAAAGTTTGAGCTACAGTTTATCTTGTTCCTACTACTCTAAGTTCTGGAGATTTATTTTGAAAACATGCAAATCACATGATGAGTTCTTAGCATGACAAAATTCCTACCACAGCCATTCTTGCTATAACATCTTTTGCTACATATATTCACATTGAGTTTCATCGAGCTGTATAGACTCTTAGGAGCTTTTCATGTGGTTAAATTAAGATATTCACTTGCACACACCTACTACACCATCCACCACCATTCATTAAAATTGCTAAAAATATTATCACTCACTGTCCCAAGTGTTGTTATTCTCTCTCTCCAAAAAGATTCAATGCAGAAGAGGCATGGGTTATGCAAAAATATGTGAGGAAATAAAAAGGGGCAAGTTCCCGGAACCTCAAAAAAGAAAGAAAAAGAGTGAGACGAGAGGTAAAAATGGACAAGTGTCCGACAATAGAATTAGGGGTACAAAGATGCACACCGGAGCGGAAAAAATGGACAAGTGTCCGACAGTAGAATTAGGGGTATTTACTACCCACCTGAAAAAGAAAGAGAAGAAGAGATAGCCCATGTTCTCCCAAAGCAAAGGTCAAAGAGGAAGAGAGATAGCAATATGAGGAGCAATGAGAAGTAAGTTTTATCATTACTTATATTTCCACCATTACTATCATTTACTCCACCACACATGCACATCTTGATTTAATTATATACTGAGTTCCTTTGGATCCATGCATGGCTCGATTAGACAACATATGTATGAGGCATTTTTCACACCTATGAGCTCCACTTAAATATTCCATTAGCTATAGGTAAGTGACATCTTTATAAGGATCCACAAATACCATATATAGAGAGACTTGAGATAATTATTGCTGGGAACTCTGAGTTTTATTTTTGAAAACTTATGCAAAACTCCAGAACAAAGGTGAAGTATAGACAGGAGGAATAGTGCTTAACTTAATTATTTTGTCTTTTGATTACTTAAGACTTAAGTGCAGGTACTAAGCTCCATGACACTTCACTCTAATCTGGAAGAATTTTTATATGAAAGCATGTGTGCCTGTCAGGAAAAAAACATCGAAGCAACTCCTGATCCATCTGAGTTTAGCTGTTTTCTCAGGGACGAGTAAAGGGTAAGCTTGGGGAGTTTGTTGACGGTCCTTAAGTATTAAATTTAACCATCAACTAAACATGAAAAAGGATCAATATGCACCAAACATCTAGAATTAGGGTTTTATCTGACAGAATTCCACGAGCTTTGGTGTTTGTCTGTTTCTGCAGGGGGTTATCAAAAAATATGGAGAGAAGGCCCACATGTCAGGTTTACAATGAGATAATTACGTGTCGCGCAATTTTCCTTAATCTAGAAGAGTCCAGAAGCCACGGGAACGAACGGAAGGTCGATCAGGCCCCGGGGCAGGGCGCCCGCCCTCCCCCCTTGGGCGCCCGCCCTGGCCTCAGGGCCAATCACAACCAACCTCGCGGATTATGCTCCACCGACCTAAAGGATCGAGGAAAACCATGCGATCAATGTTGGTTTGATCCGACGGCCCAAATTCACTTGAGGGGACTATATAAGCAAGGCCTCTCCAGCCCAGGGGAAGAGAAGAAATCATTATCAGAGGAAGCCATCAAAGTTAGGGTTTTAGAACTTCTCTCCCGCAGAGAATTAGAATTAGCTACTTCCTAATCCTTCAAGTTCTATAGGATTGATTAGATAGAATTAGAGAAGTAGAGCCTTGCGCTCTGGATTCGGATCTTCATCAATAAAGATTGGTATTATTTCATATCTTTCTCTACTACTTTATTCTAATTGCATTATGTCTCTATTTATTATGTTCTTAGTTTGCTCTAGTTCTATATTTGATATAGTTATGATTGATAATGAGTTTATGTATAAGTTTGCAAAGCGCTTAGCTCTTGACGCGCGGGAGTTAAGTGGTAGATCACATGTCGGCGTGGTGCTTAGATGTTATTTACCTGCAAATGTATCCTATTGGCCGGGTCGTGTGGTAGTTCACGATAGTGACAGCTTTGCTGATTCTTATATAGTCCACCCTCCGTTGATAGGATAGGCAGAATTTGTATTGCGAAGTAAGTATTGTGATGTTCTGATTTACTTTAGCAATGTTCCTTATACATGAATGAAGAGTCTTTTATGCTATATATGATCTTGTAGATAAGTAGAGTAGATTGTGACTTAGTAGATAGTAGATAACTTAGAATCCATTCTCTAGCTAATCCGACGTCACCTTACATATATGAGGAGTAGTCTATTTTCTAATCGCTGTGTCATTTACCCAAGAGCTTATATTTCATTATCATTATTATTATGGCTTACTTCCTGCCAAAGTAAGTGACTCTGTGATGAGTTCCTCATTAGTAATCATGTTCTTGCAAGTTTATCTCTAGTCTATGCCTTAGTAATCATGTTCTTGCAAGTTTATCTCTAGTCTATGCCTTGATAGATTTTATCCTTATCTTCATTTCCACTGTCCTCTTAAGCAAAATTTATAAATAACGATACCCGGAATACTTTTCCTGGTGAAATGCTACAATGAGGTATTTTATCTGTGCGCTTGCGGCTAGAATAGATTATTTTGTAGAGAGCCTTTACATTCATAAATACCTTTGTACACTCTGGCACCATGCTGGGGATGACAACCTAGTATTTAAGTGGTGTTAGTAAGTGTCAACACCAACCGGTTTGTGCATGTGTGGTTTATATATGTGTATGCTAAACTAAAGAATATTTGTGGTAGGAGAAATGGTGCAAAATAAGTATAATGCTCCTTTACTTAGAATGATTCCTCTAACGTTGAACTTGAAATTTTGATAATAAACTTAGGCTTATAAATCTTTCTTTTTCTTTCTTTCTTTCATGGAACTTTTGTCCAAATAATTTTTCTTGCATCCCAACAATTCTTTTTGTAACAAATATTTTGTAGAGGAATAAAAGATGAAACTTGAAGCATTGAACTTTAGATAATTGGCTAGCAAATAAGCAAGGGAAATATTTTTTGGTGTTCACTCTCAGTGTAAGAGTGGAACATTTTTGGATAGGTGAATATGGAATATTCATGTGGTGCGCACTTCTAGAGTAGAAGCAGCAAAGGGTGAACATGAGTGTGCGTGATACCAGGATTAGTCACATGATGAGTTCCTAAGGGTCAACACAGCTCGAGCAAACACAAAGCCCTATATATGTGGAGGCTTCCTATTCTAAATAAATATAGTTGTGGTAGGAATTTTATACTCTCTATCATACATAGAACTCATCATGAAGCATTTTAATTTTCATAAAATAAATCTCTAAAATTTAGTAGCACTGGGAACATAATAAACAGCAGCTCAGACTATATCATATCATATCCATCAACTACCTAGATTTAGTTTCAGCATATGCTACCACGGGTTTAAAGAGTTCAGTAAATTCAGTTGTCTAATAGTTTATCCAATCCTTGGGAGAACTAAAATTTAAAACTAGGTACTTGAAAATAATTATGGCAAAGCAACTATTCATCATTTCCATCATGCATTCTCCATCTCTACATATTTTATTTATAGCAAACTTAATAAGGCAAACTTATATTACACACTCTTTTTATTTGGTTTTCATTTAAGCAAACTCAAACTTAAACAAATTCAACAGCAAATATTTATTTGGTTTTGTAAATTTATAACTGCAATAAAGAGAAAAGAAATAAATTAAAATGAAGGGAAAAGAAAACTTACCTTGATAATGGGGATCCTCCCCCAAGCTAGTCTTTTTTCGGGATCTGTAGGAACACGAAGATATCATTTAGAGTACTGTTAACTTGGTCTTGCCCTTCTTGAATAGAGGTCAACGTCTGAGTGGAGTTTTGGTTCCACTAACGATGGTCATTCCAATTCTGCTCATTGTGAGCAAGAGAAGTGTGGACGTTGTTTTGGAATGCCATTTGTTCATTGTAATGCTGCTAGGTATAGAAGAACCTAGAAGCATCTGACCTTTGTCCTTGCTTAAAGTCTTGTTCCTCATCTTCTATCCTTTCTCCATAGGTACTGAATGAATGTCTTGGTGCTTCACCTGAAGGACCTTCCTCTCTAGGGATGAATGGTGGTGGCTAGTAGTACCCATATGGATGGTAGGCAGGATGGAACAGGGAATACATCCCAGGGTTCAGTGTGCGGCGCTGGCGTGCCTGCCATTTATCATAGCTGGTGTGCGCCGGTGCTTCATGAGTGGGGTCCACGCCAAGCTAGACTGGCTCATTTTGACGAGTGAACCTCTTAGAGGCTATCCTGTGAGGTGCCCTCTCAGAAGTCTCTCCCTGAGCTCCTCTCCAATTCATCGGTCGTGCCTGTTTTGCAAAGGAATACCTTATCCAAGACCGGTGTGTGGATGAAGCTCCTGTCCTTCAATTTGTTGTAGATGTTCTTTGATCTCGCATCTCTCAAGGCAAGGTGAGTTGCCGTGAGAAGAACCATTTGTGGTGCAACAGATGAGGATGGTGGCCGAGGGTCAGCGGGAAGATCGGTGCTCATGTCGGAGCTGGCCCACGATGAAGCGTATCGGGATGAGCTCCTTGTGGTCCTTCCCGTGACCTTGTTGGCGATTCCCTTTGCCCTGCTCTTCATCCTACAACAAATGCTTACAAACAAAAACAACACTAGTGCAAGGGGATAGTCAAAGGTTAGTGGTCAGCCGTCCAGAGGTCAGTGGTTCTTTCAAGATTGAGTCTAGTTTCTAGTTTGAATTTTGATAGAACCTCCCCTTGATTTTAGATTTCTTAATTCCTAGTTGAACAGAACTTCCACTAATTTCTCTATGGAATTCTTGCAGCACTACCCCTCTTTCACTAGCCCTTGAGCTCTTGCTCACTCTCCTTAATTCTCACCCTCTTCTCTACTCTTTCTATGCTCTCCTTCTCTCCCAATCTCTCTCTGTATTGCTGGAGGCCGAGAGCTCAGTGTTTGTCTACTGAAACTGCTTGTGTGTGGTGTGTGGAAGTGAAGGGAGGATGGGGTTTTATAGGGGAGAAGGTGGCCGGGCGAGCGCCCAAAGAAGGTGGGGTGGCCGTCCATGTGTCGGATCCTCTCCCACTCAAATTTTGTGGCTGTCATCTTCACTTCATTGCTAAGCAAAGTGAGTGAATGTTTGGTGGATTTGGCCAGTGGAAAAGAGAGATGAGAGGAGGAGAGTAGGTGGTGATGTGATGTATCTTAGGTGAAGTCTATGACATGCGGGACCCATGGTGGTGGATCCCCTATGTAAGAAATATATTATATAAATAAAAATATAATGTAGGAATTAAAAATGAGAATAAGCTAAAATAAACCTAATCATCATTTTTTGTGCCACCACAATGAATATTTTTAAATGGGTTGTTACACACCAGAAAAATTGTAAAGTAAATATTTATAAACTGAAAAAGTAAGTGTCGATAAATACCAAGTTATCTTCTAGCGAGGGTACTAAGTTTAGGTCCTTCGAACTAGACCTTCCAAATCATTTATTCCGATGATGATTCCAGAGTGGATGACTCTAGTGATTCGTCTTGCTTGTCTTGATCTACCATCTTTGCAGAAGAGTTGAGTTCTTGTTTTGACTTGAATGTGAACTGCTCTTCTTGACCGTTGATGGTGAATTTGGTAGATTCTTTCCTGACATCAATGTGTGCATTGGCTGTGCTCAAGAAGGGTCTCCCGAGAATGAGTGGCATTCTTGAGTCTAGATGTATGTCTAGTACCATAAAGTCTACTGGCACGAAGAAGTCTCTTATCTTGACTAGAATATTTTCAGCGATGCCCAATGGATATCGGACTGATTGATCGGCCAGATGAAGGCACATTGATGTTGGCTCAAGTGCAGTGTGATTAAGCTTGTAGTAGATAGAAGCGGGAATCACACTGACACTTGCTCCAAGGTCACAGAGTGCATGGTTGAAATGTTGATCTCTAATTGTACATTCAATAGTTGGACATCTGGATCCTTTTTCTTTTCTGGTAACTTATTGAGGATGGCCGCACTGCACTCTTCTGTGAGCTTGATTACTTCAGTAGATGGCAGTGATCTCTTATTGTTAGGAATGTCTCTGATGTACTTGGCGTACATAGGCACCTGTATGGCATCCAGCAGAGGTATATTGATATATAATTTTTGTATTACCTTCATGAACTTACCAAACTGCTCATTTACTTGTTGTGGTCTTCTATTCTGATGAGGAAATGGTAGATAATTGGTGTCTTGAAAATCTTGTCTCATCTTGTGGTCTTGGACCGGTTCTGGTAGCATGTCTTCAGGAATGTTGTTCTTGTTCTCCACCATTGTTGGTAATGTTGATGGCAATGCCACTAATCTTTTGGTACCTTTTGGGTAAGGAGGATCTTTGGTAGAACTCCCTCTCCTTGTAGTGATATTCTTTACCTGCTCAGGGTTAGTGGCAACAGGCAACGCAATAGCCAACTATGCTATCTTTGCTTCTATCTTTTTTATTATACTCAAGTTGGTCATTAATGGTAGATGAGAAACTATCCATTTTAACATCTATATCTTTCAAGGTTTTATCACTAATAGCAAGCTTAGCTTTAATGTCTAGATTGATTTTAGATTGCTGCATAACTAACTCTCTTAAGGAAGGTTGCTTTGTAAAATTACCTGAATTCATACCTTGGCTATGTTGATGTTGTCTCCAATTTGGTTGATGTGGAATTTTCCTAACGGTGGGACTTGAATTTGGTTCAGATATTGCCTCTATCGCCCTCTGGTCTTCCTTGTACTTAGCCCTCTGGTCTAGCCAGTGGAGCAAATCATCCATCTTGGTAGACAGTGTGTTTACTTCTTCAATTGCTTCTTCACCCTTGTCTTGGGACCAGCTTTGATTATCTGATATCTTCTTCATAAGCTTCTTAGCTTTCCCAAGAGTGAGTGATAAGAATGATCCTTCAGCAGTGGCATCTAGGTGCTCACGTGTCTTTTGGTTTAAACCATGATAAAAGCCTTGCATGAGTAACCATTCTTCCATTCCATGATGAGGACAATCTTGAACGTATCCTTGCAAATGCACCAATGCTTCTGAAATGGTTTGTCTTCTACTATTGGAAGTTGGTAATCTTTCCCCTTAAGGCATTTGTCTTACCTATTGGGAAGAATTTTGCTAGAAACGCCTTGGAACATTTCACCCATGTGTTGATGTCTTCTTTGTTGGCATAGAAACACTGCTTCGCTTTTCCACTAACAAGAATGGAAAGAGGCAAAGTAGTATGATATCTTGATTAACTCATTCTATGGCGATGGTGTTTCCAATCTCCATGAAGTCCTACAGGTGTGCACTTGCAGCTTCATTTGTCTTTCCACTATATTGGATAGCTTGCACCACGTTGATGAGGCTTGGCTTGAGCTCAGACTCAAGATTTTCTGTTCTTAGTACTAGACCAGTGTGGATGTTCTCTACTGTTGGAGGAGATAACTCCAACAAGGTCTTTTCAGCCATAGCTTCAGGTACTGGTTACGAGCTTCCTTCTTGATTGATCCGATTCAGATAAAGAGTTGAGTGAATCGGTCTCAATCCTGCTATTACCCTGTATAAAAAATATAAACACAGAAAAACAAACAGGGGTAAACCTGTCAAGTAGAGGTGACTAGCAAGCTACCTACTCATTTATTAAGTACTGTTTAGGCAATTTTTCTCAAAAAGTTTATTCCTTCCCCGGCAACGGCACTAGAAATGCTTGTTGACACTTCTAACACCACTTAAGCTAAGTTATCATCCCTAGCATGGTGCTAGAAGTGTGGTATAAAAACTATTCACTAATAAAATAAATAAAAGATCTGCAAGTGTATAGATTAAATACCATTGTAGCACTTCACCGGGAAGTATTTCAGGTATCATTATTTCTATTTAGCTCAAGGGAAAGAACTAAGGACTTAAACAATGAGATCAACTTGTAAAACATGACTACTTATGAGTGATTGGGTTGCATAGGCACATACTTGGCAGGAGGGTAAACCATTATAGATATATGATATAAAGGATAAAAGCCTAGGGAATATAGAGAATAGATTTAGACTACTCAGCTTAATATTAGGCAGACGTAGGCAGACGTCTGATTAGTTCAAGAGATAGAAAATCTTATGTAGTTCTAATTTATCAAGTCATTCATCTATCCTAATACTACACTATAATGTATAGTACAAAAGACTCTTCATTTATGTATAAGGAACATTGCTATAAAAAACCAAGACAGAGCTAGACTACCTACGCAACTGTGGTTCTACCTATCCTACCAACGAGGGATGGAATACAAAGGACTCAACGGAAGTGTCACTTCCGCAATCTACCACGCAACCCGGCCAATAGGGTGTAATTGCAGATAAATGACATAACTACTAAATTTTACCCCTTTTGCCACGCTTTTATGGTGCAACGACACTGATTTGGTTGCAACAAGGGGTTCTCTCGCAACGATGTGAACTTTTGGTTGTGATAGATGGTATTCCTGCCATGTGTATCGTGGCCATAAGTGTGGATATCGTTGCAAAAACTAGGAGTTGTTACATTGCAATTCAGATCGGTGGCAATAAGTTTTCGCTGTTGCCACGATTAAAGTTTTGTTGCTGACAGTTTTTTTGGCGCTGCGATACTCAGATGATTTCGCAACGCTTTTGTTTGTTGGTTGCAATAAAAAGTCACTATTGCCATGATTGATTTTTCGTTGCTGAGAGTTTTGTTGACGTTGCAATACTGAGTTGATGTCGCAACCCTTTTATTTGGTGGTTGCAATAAAAAGCCACTCTTGCCATGCTTGATTTTTTGTTGCTGAGAGTTTTATTGTCGTTGCAATACTAAGATGATTTCGCAACGCTTTTATTGGTTGGTTGCATCAAGAGGTCACTGTTGTCATGATTTGATTTTGTTGTAAATATGTTATTTGTCCTTGTGGTATTCTGGAGTTAAAATGTTAAATAAAACATCAGAAAATAACAAAAACTGCTTGGGATGAGATTCGAGCCTCGAGCCTTGAACCTTTATGATTCAAAAGCAACACACTAACCATCTGAAGTTTTTTATGTTTGTGTCATTAGTAGTCACAGCAAAATATATATACTTATGCAAGAGAACCTTGAAGTACATGCACGTGTTGAAGCTGCAGCCAGAAAGAGGTCCATTGCTTTTGAAGCAGAGGTTGAATAGCTGAAAGAACAGATTGCAAACGAAGCCGCTGAAAGGAAAAGGAGAGAGAAGAAAATAGGAGGAAGATGGAAGAGGATCTGGGAAATGCTAAGAAAAAACTTAGAGAAGAAATGAAGCAAAATTTTCATAAAATGATAGCGCAGCACAAAGAAGGAACTATGAATATGGTCATATTTTGATGTTCCTTTTTTTCATCCTATGTCCTGTTAATAAACTTTTCATGATGATGATGCCTAATCTTGGTCACCATTTTTTTGTGTAGAGTACCCCCCAAAACAATGCCAACACACAAATTGCACCAACCATGGAAGAGAACCATGATAATGCTGAACATACAAATGATAGTTTGATTCCACAGGTAATGCTTCTTACACTAAGTTCAAATTGATCTTGAGATATTTACCTTGAACTCTAGCTAAATAGATCAAACAATTTATTATTTCTAGTCTGAGCCTGCAAGCGCTACCACCGTACAAAAAGGTGCATGCAATCATTCTGGGGTCAGCAAAAATGCTACTGAGGTTAGCAAAAATCTTTTCATCAAAAAAACTGCAAATGAACAAACACAGAAGACTTATATCACTCAGCAGCAGCTGATGCAGAGAACAAGAAATTCCAAAAGGAATAAGCATGTAAGATCTGCAATATGTTACCAGCTAGTTGGAATCTAAATTGTGCTCATTTATCATGAATCTATACTGGATAGCCATGCAATTATCTAAATTCCTATTTTAATGTGTTCTTCAATTCAGAGTGCACCAATCTGCAGTGTAATGACAAATCAAATGTGACAAATCTTGTATATACAAGATGTATGGGTACATTTACCATATGTGATGAGACTAGCAGCTTGTGTGCAGTTAGGATCGGGTTTAGAGATGAATTATAGATGTCTACAATTGGGAGTTATGAATTATAGATTATTGACCTTGCTATGCACAGCAAATGGCATTTCTGATTTCTGACTTTGCTTACTAAAGAATCTAAATTTAAAAAAACTACAAACATGTATACAATTTCATGGGCTTTCATTAGTATTGAGTAAAATAAAATTTTGTTGTGAAACCTGATATGTTCAGTAAGCATTCATGGCAATGTGATTACAAAGAAATGGGTAGAAATTAGTGGATTCATGTAGATAATGGCTATAGTTTTGCACAAGAATTTTCTCTTTGTTAGTTTGACATTGGAAGGGCCTGAACCTGGAGGCCAGAGGCTAAACTTAACTGCGACCTTCTACCTATGATTAATAAAAATGAAAGCAATGTTTCCTTAGTTTATATTAAATTTACTTTTGCTCAAGTACAACGATGTCATATATGAATCTATTTACATTTGCTGAATGAAGTAGTTAACTTACTATTTGACTAATATCCTTCAATTACTCTTTTGACAGTAAGTGGACAAGGTTTCAGTTGGAGCCTCATAATCAAGCAAGGTCATAGCCTAGGAGAGGACATGCTGCACTGATAGCAAAGTATTGAAAAATTCATAGATGATAGGAAGTTGCATTTCTAAAGTAGCTGTGAGATAATGAGTGAACTGTACACTCACTATTTATTCTACCTATGGTACTGTAAACTCGCTTATGATTCTACATATGGTTTGTCAATATATTGAATGATTTATTATAATTAATATATACAAGTGCAATCATTTTTGTTATGGTTTAGGATTTTTGCAATGATGATTTGTTTAAACAAATTACTAGATGCTAGTATCATTGCAACAAAAAATTTGCCCACGAGCTATAATGCTATGCTATATGCCATGTGCCAACAAATTAGTTGTGTTGTGAAAGGCACGATCGCCACGACGTTACCAGTGTTCCAATGACATTAGATATCTCGCAACAATCAAATTTATGTTGCAAATAATAATATTGCCACATCAAAACAACCGTGGTATTAACATATAAACTTTTGCAATGACTAAAAACCATGGCAAAAGTTAATATAGCCACGACAAAGTGACCGTAGACACAACTTACTCTCGCAACCAAGTAACGGTCATGGCAAATTATCTACTTACCACGGCCCGTCTTTCGTGGCAAATTGTGTACTTGCCATGACACAATCACTGTAGTCACAACCAACTATTGCAACAAATTAACGTTCGTGGCCAATAATGTACTTGCCACGACATCGCGGTCATGCCAATTACGCCATACGCAACAAAATTATAACATGGTAAAACCATTGTATTACTATGCCATTGTCGTTGCATGTATGATCTCTTACTACCACGAAAAGCATGGCAAGTGATCCAATTGCCACACCCATGAACATTGCATGAAAATCCTATTGCCATGCTTGGCAATGGACAACACTGGTTGCAAGAAACCTAAGCACTTACAACGCCAAACAAGAAACAGTGGCAATACCTTATTGCCACGTGACATCTTGCAACCCTTGGCAACAAACGTGGTTTGGTGGCACCAACTACCGTTTGCGACAAAATTGGGCTTATCACAAAGTTTTTTAGGCGTTGCATGAGAGGTAAAATTTAGTAGTGTAAGCACCATGCTTACATGACATCTATCACCTCACTCTCCCACGAAGAGGGCTAAGCGCTTTGCAAACATATACATAAACTCATTATCAATCATAACAATATCAAATGTAGAACTAGAATAAACTAGGAACATAATAAATAGAAACATAATAATATTTAGAATAATGTCAAAAGAGAGATAAAAGATAATACCAATCTCTGATGATGAAGATCCGAAAATTCCGAGCACAGGCGCCCGACTCTTCCTGTATCTAATCTAATCCTATGTAGAAGATGAAGATTAGGAGTAGCTAATCTATTTCTAATCTCTGGCTCTAATGGCTCCCACTAATTTTCAGATGAGAATAAAAATATAATTCTATTTTTCTCTCTCAATTTTGAGCTCTCCTCTAGGGGGTCAGGGCTATATTTATAGCCCCCTAGGAAACACCATAGCCCTTGGATCAAACCAACTTAAACGTGCGCTTAAGATTAATCCTCAAAGTCGGTGGAGGCAGATCCGTGAGGTAGAACCCGATTGGTTCTTGCCCCCGGGCGGCCGCCCCTGCCCCCTGGGTGCCCGCTCCTGCCCTATGGCAAGTGGGCCCCAGCTTTTAGGGCACGTCTTCCCGAGTCTTCTAGAATCTTCTGGAGTTGACGTTCGGGTCTTCTCTCTATGTAAATCTGACATGTGAACCTTCTTTTGTTCTTATTCTGATAACCCCCTACAGAAACAGACATTCACCAAAACTCGTGGAAATTGTCAGTAAAAACTCTAAGTCTGGTGATGTTCAGTTTTTATCCTTTTTGTTCTCCTTCGTTGACATATAATTTTGATGGTTAACAACCGTCAATAGTTACGCCTACTTGTTCAACACTATATTTGGATTCTGCTCTTCTAAAAGGAACGCCCACTCTCACAATTTCCTCTTCATCTACCAAAACTCCACAAATGTTTCAAAAAAAGTAGGCATATGACGTACAAAAAGCTCGCATCCTTCTTTATCTCTAAAGACCGGATGTCCTAACCATCCAACCGCTATGCCATCCCCATTGTCCATTGAGCCCGCTCTGAATAATCCCCCTTTTGCTTGATTATTACCAATATAATCATAAAAGGCTACCTTTTCAGGAATTTTAGACCAAGCTTTTGATAAACTAAGATTTTGGCTAACCCATCGCTAACTCTTTGATATATTTCTTGCTGAAAGTATCCCTGATCCCACTGATAACGAGTAGGCCCAAATAAAATGATTGGGGTAGTTGCTGATCCATACCACATAGTTCCAGCAACTACGAAAGCAGCAAAAGAAAATAGCAGCGATACTACTAAAAAGTACAGTTGCATATAGGAAAAATATCCCCGTTTTGACTTTTTTGCCATGGTTTGCACAGGTTTTTCACGGAGGTATTGGCTGTGCAAGTAAATTAAGGCCTTGTTTAGTTCGCAAAAATTTTCAAGATTCCCCGTCACATCGAATCTTTGGTCGCATGCATGGAGCATTAAATAAAGATAAAAATAAAAACTAATTACACAGTTTAACTGAAATTTGTGAGATGAATCTTTTGAGCCTAGTTACTCCGTGATTGGACAATGTTTGTCAAATAAAAACGAAAGTGCTACAGTAGCCAAAAAACTAAAATTTTGCGAACTAAACAAGGCCTAAATGAATACGCAAAATACATTGTCACAATAGTTAGCTTTCTAAAACTTGAAAATCAAGCAAGAGAGACGGGGCCGCATGAAAACCACGGGGAGGTGGCGCTCGAGCATATAGCAAGCCCAAAGCATGTGCATATTTAGATGGAGGTAGAGATTTATTACTAGGGGTATTTGGTTCTGAAGGAGTCGAAGCTATTTTGGAAGAGCCAGAAGCTATAATTCGTGGCTTGTTTAAAACAGCCCTGGCTCATGTGTTTTTCAACTAAAGACAACTCCTCTAAATTCAGCTTTCGTGGAGCCAGCGCTATATATATAATATTGCTCCCTCGTAGTAGGAGAGACATGCATGCATGGCCATGTGCCCTTAGTCACGTTATGTTTCTTTGCTCACTTTGTTTATTATCCATAATTGTCTGCGAAAATTTTAAATTCAAGAGCCAATTTAGAATGAAAGAAGTAGCTGGAATGGCCGGCCATGCCGCTCTCTCGATATCAATTGCAGCATATTGACTGACCTGTTGGACCGATCGACGCATGCTGCGCCTTGAGCGAAAAACCAGTTTCGTGCTGAGGAAGCGGACGGAGTCGGTAGCTTAGCTAAGGAAGGCGATGGGGGCTGCCTTGGTTCGGCCTGCGCTGTACTACCAGGCGCCAAACGCCGGCTCCGACGGTACTGCTGCGGAGGCGGAGGACAGTTCGGTGAGTGGCGCCAGCATTGCTGCGGAGGCGGCTGCCCCGGCCACGCCGTTGAACAGCTCGGCAGCGGCGTCCGTCCTGAACGACGACGCCGGCGGCGCAGCTGCGGAGGTGGCTTCTCCGACGGCGTTGCCCAGCTCGGGGAAGTCCAACACCACCAGCGGAGCTGGGGAGGCGGGTGCCCCAACGCCCTTGCACACCTCAGAGCCAGAGGCGTCCACCCTGAACGTCGTCGTCGCCGGTGGTGACGATGACGATGCGAAGGCGGCTGCACCCATCCTTAACAACAGCTTTGCGCCAGCGTCAGTGCTAGTGTCGTCCGTCCTCCTCTCGTCTTCAATTTGTCGCTAGCTGATTGTGTATTATGTATGGAATGGAGAATGGATGATGGGTCCTTTTTGTCCTCACGGCGTTGCTCTTTTGCAGTGTGCCGTCAACAATGTACCTGCCGCCTGAGCTTCCTGGAGTACTCCCGCCGATTGATAGGTTCCAGGTATGTCCTGCATGATTCCAATCCCCACTGGTCATTATAAGATGATTAACTGCACTTTGGTGGGCGCTTAGTTTAGCCCATGTTTATTTTTATTAGACAAAAGCATCAGATCTACTACTCTTAGCTAGGGCTCTTATAATTAGGGTACCAGTAGAGATGGCAATGGGCCGATTTCCTGTGAAGAATTTCCCTACTAGGGCATGCAATGGGTGCCTTTACCCCCTAAATAGGGATGAAAACATGGCAATTTTGTCCAACATATCATCGGCTTTGGCAGGGACGACATGGACGGTGGAGCGTTCCCCGTCCATGTTTCCTATAGGGATCCCCATTTAGATGGCCGGCAAGCCAATTTAAAGTAAATCTCATCCATCTAGGTAGGCCAACATCTTATTTCACCACGGAAAGGTCCATGATCATTGGTTCAATTAATACCTAGCCAACACTCTATCCTTGCCTCGTGCCTCGCAATTCCTCAATGCAACCACATTGATAGATTATCTCCCTCCTCATAACTTCACGAGACATACGACGTGACAATCCCATTGGTGAGGAGCCCGAGGGAGCTCCATATTGGTCATGATTTGAATGATTTGAACATGTAGTTACAGGTAGGGTAGTAGGACTACCGAAAAATTAGAGCGCAAAAAGAAAAAAAAAATTAAGGCTTTGCCGAGTGCCTAAGTTTGCATTTGGCAAAGCCGTCTTTGCCGAATACCAAAAATTGGGCACTCGGCAAAGAAATTATTAAAAAAATATTTGCCCCGAGTGCGGAGAAAAGGCACTCAACAAAACAATTATTAAAAAAAAAATAAAAATCTTTGCAGTATGTCGAGGATAGGGCACTCAGCAAAGAAATTATTAAAAAAAATAAAAAACTTTGCCGAGTGCCGTAGATAGGGCATTCGGCAAAGAAATTATTAAAAAAAATCTTTACCGAGGGCCGGGTAGGGCACCCGGGAAAGATTTTTTTTATAAAAATAAAAATTTTGCCTAGTGCTAGGGATAGGGCACACAACAAAGAAATTATTAAAAGAAAAATAAACATATTTGCCGAGTGCCGAGGTAGAACACTCGGCAAAGAGTTTTTGCTTTTTTCCGAATTTCTTTCGCAAGTGTGTCCGACGGTGGACACTCGGACGGCCGTCACCTTCGGTCATCTTTGCCAAGGGTCGGGCTTTGCCGAGAGTGCTTGACACTCAGTATTGATTACCTTTGCCGAGTGCTCGACATTTAGCACTCGGCAAAGCCTCTTGCACTAGGCAAAAACTCAGTTTCTAATAGTGTGAGGTGGGTCCTGCAAGGTGCTGGATATTCCCACACTAGCACATAAGGAAGGTTTGACATTGGCGAGGTGGCAGCCCATGCCACAAGTCTGGTGACTTCATTGAGGAAGGATGAGGAGGAGCTTCAACATCGCTGCTTGGTGAATTTAGTTGTTCTAATTTGACGATGCTGGAGAACCCCGCAGGGATAAATTCCACAGCGATGTTGATAGGGACATGAATGGAGAGGCGTCCCATGACACGAAATTCCTTGTTGATATCCCTAGTTGCCAGGGGACAATGATAAAGGGAAGTTAGAAGTTGCGATGAGCATAACTGTGCCCTAGTTGCCCTTGGGTGCCACAATGGCTGATCATGGAGGCAAGTGAGGGACGCTTTGGAAGTTGAGGTGTGGGGTGCAGCCTTTCATGTAGAGCGTGGCCACATCATACATGCTTTCCTCCATCTCCGGTGGCTCCATGGTATTGTATGTTTACTCCCACTACACCACAACCCTTAATTAGCAACTGACTACAGTTGCTAAAAGTTGTTAATCAGCATATAACGGTGAGTCGCTAAACTTAGCGAAGGACGGACAGTTGCTAAAACCTCATAGGGCGATGGACGGTCCGTTGCTATAATTGATTTATTTTGCATTGGACAGTCAGTTGCTATACATCATGAACAACATCTCATGGTCCGCGGCTAAAAAAATTTTCCTTTTGCGCGCGGAATTTGGGCCCTTCCCGCTGTAATTTTAGCCGAAATGTTATAAACCCTAAGTCACATAGATATTCATCACCGCCGCCGCTCATTCACCCTCAGCCCCGACGCCCTCACCCTCTGCCAACCCCACGCCGCCGGTCCCTGTGCCCCCGCGCCCCCACCCTCATCAAGCACAAGGGTTCCCGCCACAAGGCCTCCTGGAAGGACCCCGACGGCCGCATCATCTCCGCCACCACGCGCGCCGACGTCGCCGTGCGCCTCCTCGACCTCCGCGCCCCTCCTCGACCTCCGCAACCAGATCCTCTCTGGCGAGGCTAACTTCGCCGACCTCACCGCGCGCCACTCCGACTGCTCCTCCGCGCGACGCGGCGGGGACCTAGGTACGTACGATCTATCAGCTCTTCCCCTTTCCCCCGCTCTCTTTTAGCCTTTTCGCTCTTGTCGTGCGCCCGCCGTGATAGATCTGGTGGCTACAATGGATAGTTGGATACTAGCTAGCTGCTACGCGGTATAGATTTGTTGGTTTTATCTGAGGCTAAAATTCCATATATACATACATGTCGGTCGCTGTTGATTGATCAGTAAAGCTGTGATGTGTCAACTGATTGGGGTAGAGTGAGTTTCAATTCAGAGCCTTTTGAAATTGATATTAATGTCGATTGTGGAAGTTATTTGGGAAATGTGACTTGGCGTCCTTGTCCAGTTCAACATAGGTACAAGCTGAGGTTCTGGAAATTATTTGGAGACTTCTAGTCTAACCAGTTTATAGGTTGGTTCCACAACCGAGAATGTTGGAAATTCAATTCAACTGCACATTTGGTTGTTTAAACTGCACATGGTGATGATGCTGAATAGTACACAGAACCTATAAAAATAGGAAAAAAAAGTTTTGAATCTTAGGAAAGTCGCAAGTCGCGTATTTTTTCGCGTAAAAATTGCGTGCTACGCGGCCAATGGGATTTGAACCTGCGACCTCCCTCTTGCGCGTAGTCTTCTCTACCACTCCACCCATTACTCACTTATATCTATTCTAGAGTTTGGTTCCTTGTATATTATCCTAAACTGAGCATCCATAGATTATTTGAGGCCCTAAACGAATTCAATATCTACAACTTTATATTGGGAGTTTCTACATCACATACCAGTATATAACACCTTAACTTGCCTTATAGCATCTAAAATGACAGTCATGGGCTACCTTTTATATACATGTCGACTCTGAATTTCCTCTCTTTTCAGCATGGCGTGCATTAGCTTTTTCTTCATAAAAATCATCTTGGAGCCTGTTAAGTCATCATGATTGTTGCCTGCTCATGTATTAGTTAATACATGTATTAACTTATCCCTTTTTATCAACTATTGAGCCTGTTTAGCAGAACTTATTATTTAGCTAAATTTTTTTTGGTGCAAGTAGCTATATTAATTTTTCATGAATTATAAATAGAACAGCTTGTTAGGCTGCTGCTTGCTAACATTAATCGATATAAATCTGGATGTTCTTAGAATTAGAATCATTACTTGTATTCATATCATTCTCTAGATTTTTTTGAAAGAAATAAAGACATAGAGATTCCAGATATTTTTTCACACTACAAGTAAAAAGGCATATGGTAGGCCGCTTATGATTTTGATGTTGTAGTGTATCTTTCAATAGTAAAACAAGTGGCTACAATATCACATCCGAGCATTGTACATCTATTATTCTTTCTAGGATGAGCTGAAAGAAATTGTTCAAGTCTATCCGGAGCTGATGGATAAGACAATCCAGCAAGGCGATGCTTTTTCTGTTGTTTGTGGAGTAAAGGAGCCAAAGGGGCGAGTCCGTTGTTTGGGTCTGGGACCAACTCCTCAAGATATTGGTACCCCTGGAGTTAAGAAGTACACATCGACAAGGTTCCAAATACAAGTTTTGGCACGTCAACAAGTGGAATCTGAAAATCTATTGCTACGACAACGTGTCTTGGAAATGGAACAAAAGGACGAGCAAAGGAAGGCTCTAGAATCTGCAAATGTCGAAACACTCTCACAACATGGTTCTAACTCAAGACAACAAATGGTAAGTTACATCAAAATGCCTTTTCACAGCATGGTTCTAGTATACAAATCTAAATTTTCAGCATATACTAATATGATCTACCTATGCTTGATGTAGAGCCCAAGATACGAAGAAGTTGGTGAGGCGAATCAGCATGTTCAAGGTGAAGAAGATGAGTATGCAGAGAAAGACAACTATGATGAGGAACCTAATAATGAGGCCAATCAGCAAGCTATAACCCCTGCAGCCTCGCCTGCCATGAATATTACATCACCAAGGAATGATGGCCAACCCTTTTCACATGATGCACTTGTAATATTCTCAACCTCTCATGCAGATTTTATACTTGCAAATTAATAGCTATTGAACCTAGCATTTATCTATTTCTCATAAGTTTATAATCTACTTCATGCTGGAAATGAGGTCATCTTATTTGCCATGTCCAGTAATGACAAAGTGGCTAAGGCAACTGTTGTTTCAGTTAATCCAAACAATAAGCTAGATGGTGTGGCTCTTGGAACCAAATTTTGTGAAGTTATTGTGGATGTTGTAATCCAACGTGAAGCATTAGTGCCACGCCCTTATGCTGAAATCAAGACTATAGGGGATGCTCTAAAGATGCCGCTTGCCTGGCCATTTAATCGGGTAATGTTCACTTGATTCTATTCTTTTTTTATATGGGGTGAGTAATATCTACAGTTTCTAACTATGATACTTGTGACAGTTGAAGGCCTGCCGTCAACAATTAAGATCTCAGGGGGTTGCTGGTTCTTCTCAGAGATCTTCTCAAGGTGCAGCAGGATCATCTCAGAGACACTAGGCGAAGCTAGCTTGTTGGCAGGAAGGGTGCAGCAGGATCTTCTCAAGATGCTATCTTTGATTGCTTTTGGTCTACAATCTGGTAGTTTTAGTTTGTGGACTGAGCTTGTGGACTCGAACCTGATGGTCATAATATTGGATCACTTTTGAATGATAACTTAGCTAGATTATGCATTCAACTACTATATATATCCATGCTTGTATGTTGGCTTTATGTCAAGAAGCTATATGTACTCATTTGATATAGATGAATGAGAATATGATTGATTTGCCCATTTGTGTATGTCATTCAGTATTGTATTCGTTCTGAACGTGGTCTAGTTGTAAATATGCTTGTATGTGGAGTTTTTTTTCTTATTTAATTGATCTCAATGGACTAGCAGTTGCTAAAAGTTATTACTGCGATGGACTATCCGTTGCTAAAACTACAAACAACCTGTCCGTTGCTAAATTCTGGAGCGATGGACGGTCAGTCGCTAAAGATGAAGTCCGTCGCTGTATACCTACAACGATGGCTTCAACAGCATCTGCTAGGGTCCGTTGCTATAACTTTTAGCAACGGACTGTCTATTGCTGTACACCCCTTGCAACAACTTCAAGTCAGTCGCTGATTAAAGGTTGTGGTGTAGTGTCCCTCCATCCGTGAATAGAAGGCGTAACCACTTTTTCTATAGTCCGAGTATACAAGTTGTGTGAGTCCTAAGGCCATTAATAACGTGCATGTGACATTTAACGCTAGGTCTGCTAATCTACTCGCCAACTATGCCGCGAGCATTCATGTGTTCCTCTCATTGGCGTGAAGGAGTGAATGGGTTGGCCAATGCACTAGTACAGAAAAGCTCTACGCTGGTGGTAGAGCATAGTTTTTACAGGCGGTTTCAATTAAAAAACACTTGTAAAAAGAAATCGGCAGGCCCGACTCAAAAACCACTAGTGGAAACACATTTTCACTGCGTCAATACAAATGGTGCATTTCCACTAGCGGTTCTCTTAAAGAAACCGCCAGTACAAATGAAGCATTTCCACTAGTGATCCTACATGCACGCATGCATGACATTCAAAATGTTATCCTCAGAACACACCTAAATTAAATTATTTATTGGTCTTAGTGCTGAAGGAGTTGTGCCTTCTATTCCCGGACGGAGGGAGTAGCTACTAGTTACTGCCCTTTGTGTGCTTGCTTCTTCGGGCCGCGGAGGATGAAAAGGAACATGAAGAGAATAGAGATCGATGTGGTGGAGTTTATAATGGTCAGCTCCCTAATGTCGTCCATGTCCATCGCGGCCGCGGAAAAAGAGCAGTGATGTTTGGCTGGAGACATTGGAGGTGGGGAGTGGAGACTTGGAGATGGGAGGAAAGGCAGAAGCTGAAGAAGTGCCCCACCAGTAGTTGCAAGAGGCCATGGATGATGGGTGTGTGCAGAAAGAAGAAAGTGAGGAGTAGGTGTGGTATGGAGGTAATATAACACACCTCTCATGGTTGGTAATGAACTTTGCCTAGGAGAAACGAAATCTAGTTTAGCTAATCCCCTCCCCCAGGTTGCATGGGCGGATCTAGGGGTATTCCCTAGTATTCTTGGGAATACCCAACTATTTTAGTACACTTTTATGTAGATATGTGTATATACTTATATATATGAATGTATAATGCTATAATCTATAGTATTTTTCCCCATCTGAGCAGAAAATTGGTAAAAAACAAGCATTTCAATTAGAAGTTTAGATTAGAAAGTAAATATTGATTTAAAGTTGCTGATTTGCAGTGTTATTGATCATATTTTAAGCCTATAAATTCCACTTTTTTATAACATAGAAGTGCGAATACCCAAGTTTAAAATCCCAACTCCGCCACTGCCCAGGTGCAGCATCTTTGTTTCTTTTAGGAGCATGCTAGCCAAGCCAAAACACCTGTCTAGGCTAACAAACATGATCTAGTGAACTGTATCACTGAAGTTTAGGGTTGCTTACCCCAAGTTTATTTGAGAACTAGAAACGGCAGCCATGAAGTTTAGGGTTTGCTTCTCCAAAGTTCTTAGTTATTCAACCACTAAAATCATACTAACATTTTGCTAGTGTGATAGATCTTTTTCACCATAGATCAATGTTTTCACTTTTATTCCAGTGTGTTTGATTGATTATGTTCTTTGAGATGGGAAGTAGCAAGTACTGGAAAACAAATAGAGCGGTCAAAAGTATTTGTAAAAGGGAGCATATTTGTCATGATGGTGAAGAATTGACCATGGGGTGCATCTAGCACTTTATGAACTTTTAACACAGAATTAGTTGCATTGGTTTTGCTGATTTATAATAAAAAATTATTTTACTGATTATTTAGTTTGGAACAGTCATACATGAGTATATGAAAAATTATGTCCCAATAGTAATTTGAATCTTGTTTAATTCTTTAAAAATCAATTAATTCCATTTAAAAACAGCGCTAAGAACAGTTATCTTTTTTGAAAAAAACAAGTGATGCCGTCATATCATCTATAAAACTCTAAATACTAATTTTCATGGCTGATAACAGTGCTAATATGATATGACAGGTGAAAGGGTTTCAAATGGCAATGCACAAACAGATTAAATCAGCTGGAGGAGATGGTTTTTCTAAAAGTTCTGAGTTCAGTTTGGAACATATGTTGTGCTTCCAAAAGGTGATCTTGTCAAATGTCATACCAACTATGAGGTTATGCTGTTGCATTTGGTGCAGCTTATATTTCTACCTTCGAATTCTGATGCAAAAGCATAAATTAAGTAAGCCATCATCAAATGCCTCCTATTTTATTGTGTTTTGTACTGATGAACTGCTTCTTTTTTAATGTCTTTTAGGATCTCATTCCAACTTCATTATTAAAATTAAGTGATGACCTTGAAAGACACTCATTGGAGTTGTTCAAATCTGTACTAAAGTACATGGGCATTGATTCACTCTCAGTAATAAGTTTGGATGAACGAACCAACATTATCAGAAAGCTTTACATGCATACGTTGAAGCATTCTATACTTCGAGATGAACTTTTTGCACAGATTTCAAAACAAACACGTAGAAATCCTAATAGGTGAGTAATGAGATTCTAAGGCTGGCAAGCGTATGTGTGTCTTATCACCTTAGGAATTCATTTTTTTTTTCTTTTTTCTTTTCACTTACAGGGATTGGTCAATAAGAGCTTGGGAGCTTCTGTATCTGTGTACATCATGCATGTCACCAAGCAAAGATATTGGGGCATACTTGTCAGAGTATGTTCACTATATTGCTCACAGTGAGACAACTGATTCAGATGTTCGAGTTCTAGCATTGAACACATTAGATATGTTAAAACGCACAATTAAGTTGGGCCCTAGGGGTACAGTGCCTGCACGGGAGGAAATACAAGCTCTTTTAACCAGCCAGAAGCTTAAAACTATTGTGTTTTTCTTGGATGATTGTTTTGAGGAAATTACTTATGACATGACAACCACTGTTGCTGACGCCGTTGAGGTACTTGCATTGCCTTTTTCTTCAATATCTGGTTTAAAATCAGAGTTCATACTCCTTGCCAAAAAAACATACATGTGAAATACAACAAATCATTCATGATAATATAATGTAACTGAGGATTACTTGGTTGGGATAAAACCTAGATTGTGAGTATATCACTAGTTCAATGTGTTTTATGTCATGACTGGTTTCTTTTACACTCGACAAAGAAGCCTCCTTGCCGAGTGTTTTTTTTTACACTTAGCAAAGACCTTCTTTGCTGAGTGTCAAAAAAACACTCGGAAAAGAAAATTTTAAATGAAATTTTGAAACCTTAAATGAACTCAAATCAAAAAGTTTTCAACTACAAAGTTGTATAACTTCTCAAGATTTACAACTTTTTTTTTTGATCATTTATTTATTTGACAGAGTGAAAATAAATTTGTTCACAAATTTCACATCTCTCTTATAGTTTATGAAACAATAAGAGAGATATAAATTTTGTGAAAAATATTAGAATCACCATATCAGATGAAATGACCAAATAACCAAAATAAACTCTATAGATCTTGACAAGTTATGAAGTTTTATAGTTGATAACTTTTTCATTTGAGTTCACCTTGTTAGTCAAAACTGTGTGTTTATTTGGAAATTTGAAAATTTGAATTTTCAAACGACCTCCAATGAAAAAACTCCCTAAATAAACTATTTAGATCTCAAAAAGTTATGAAACTTAGTAGTTGATAACTTTTTGATTTGAAATCAACTTATCATACAAAAACTATGTTTAAATTTCTCAAATTTAAAATTCAGATTTTATAAAAGACCTCAGTTGGAGAAACTCTCTAGATGAAAAGTATAGATCTCAAAAAATTATGAAACTTTGTATCTAACAAATTTTTAATTTAAAATTATTTAGGGTCTCAAACAATCAATTTACACGTGATTTGATATAATATATGAGAAACCGAAATGCAATATAGATATAAGTGATAGTGTGGTGTCTGGATGTGTAAGAGGAAGGTCATGGGTTCAAATCCCATCAACTGTGAAGGAGTGTGATTTGCAACTTTGATGAAAAAAATTTGCTTTTTTTTTGGTTTAAATCTTTGCCGATTGTCTGAAAAATAGCACTCGGCAAAAACTTCTTTGCCGACCAAAAATTTGTTGTGTGATCTTTACCGAGTGTGGCACTCGGCAAAGTATTAGAGTCCGGTAGTGCATGTCAAGAATTATTGGGCCAGCTTTTGTTTATGCCTTGAATCAAGACACCATGTTTGATCTTCAACTTGAATCTTTAGTAGGGACATTCGGCTTGGGATTCAACACAAAGCCTTAGGCCGAAATCACAGAGTTTTTTACCTTTTTTTTGTAATTGAGGCTCATGCCATGCCTTCATCCTGGTCCTTCGCCCACAGTGGTTAGTACTTTACCTTGAGGCCTCTCTTAGAGCCTTAGAGGCCAAAGTGTTTTGCAACAGCAGAAATCAATAAGGGCCCAGGAAAAGATCTCTCTTGCGACGGGTGGGGGTTGAGGGCTGATCCCCGTCACGTTACAAAAATTTGGTGTGATATACTATGTCACTATATCTGTACAATATATGTTGTTGCACTACATATTTTAACAGTGTTGAAATCTTGTGCAGCTTTATCTTTATTTTAACTGTTACAGGAGAATGTTTTTTGAAAATGCTAACAGAACAAACTATGCTCGAATGATAGGAGCTTGCTGGCATTATCAAACTTTCAGTGTGTTCTGGTTTCAGCCTTTTTGAGTGCCGAAAGGTTGTTCAGCTTAATAGATCTTCAAAAGTTGGCAACGGTATACCTCTTTCACATTTTTCTTCTGTTATGTAGTTCAGATACCGTATCTTGGAAGGTTGAAGGATTTAGAGGAAGGTTTTCAAGTAACACGTGTTTCTTTATCTTTCTGCGCAGAGGAATATGTTGCATTGTTGGATGATAATAAATATATTGGTGACTTGCTATCTGAATTCAAATCAGCTAAGGGTAGCAACAATGGAGAAATTTTGCACTGCAAAATTTTGTTTAAAAAACGTCACTTCCGTGAGTGGGATGAGTTTGTCACTGATCCAAAGTTCATTCAGCTGTCATATGTCCAGGTACTTGTTTTTGCAGTTTTCTGATAGCTAAATCGTCCAGCAATTCCTATAGTGTATAATATGCAAGTACTGTTTCCATAATAGCACTAATATCATTATTCGGCAGTTGCAACATGATTATGTTTTAGGAAACTACCCGCTAGGCAGGGACGATGCTGCACAGCTCTCTGCTCTGCAAATAATGGTTGAAATTGGATACATTAACAGCCCAGAGTCTTCTGTGTAAGTATTTCATAATGTCCTACTCGATTTCACATGTCAGAGACTTTCAGTTTAGAGTCCCGGTGGTAACAGTAAGAACAATTTGCCTCTCCTTTTGTTTCCTTTTTATTGCTAGTGAATGGAATATTCTTCTAGAGAAATTTCTACCTAGACATGTTGCAATTACTAGAGCAAGGCGAGATTGGGAGCTCGAGACGTCAGTTCACGGTATCAACTAATGGTATTTATCTAAGCTCGCTGTGCAAATAAATTTACAATTTGTATTCACACAGGTGTATGGCACCTGATAACTCTTGATAACCTGAAAACTTCATTTCTTCGTCCAGGAACACTTGTCAAAACACGATGCACAGCAGCAATTCTTCAGAATGTTAAGGACTCTTCCGTATGGGAACTCAGTTTTCTTCAGTGTCAGGAACCACCATGATGATCCGATCGGATTTGAACCTGGAAGAGTACCTGAAAGAGTTATTCTGGGAATCAACAAACGAGGGGTCTGATATATATCCTAACCGTCATGTGATGAAAAAATTGATTATTCTTTCATCTAAGTAATGCTACCTTTCCTCCCAAAAAAAAAATTAATGCTACCTTGTATTTCTGTATGAACACACAGGTTCACTTTTTCCGTCCAGTTACCAAGGAGTACCTACATTCTGCAGAGATACGGGACATCAGGCAATATGGGAGCAGCAATACCTTTGTTTTCTTTAAGATGCGAGTTGCCGGTGTTCTTCGTATCTTTCAATTTGATACAAAGCAGGTATACTTTAAAGCTTTATCCTATGCAATTAATCCTGTTATAGTAGCTGTAAAAATAACCATATATATTCTTTGTAGGGTGAGGAAATATGTATAGCACTTCAAACGCAAATAAATGATGCTCTGGACCGGAGAAATTCAAAAAATAAGCAAGGCAGCCAGGAAGTGACGCGAGAAGAATATGAGAGATATAAGAATAAAGCAGATCGGGTAAGTAACTTTACCGACTTATCTTACTCCGCGATATCTTAAATGCTAAACAGTCTGTCACTTAGGCCAGTCTCATGACACAGTTACCAAGACTATAAACTAAGTAACCGAGCCATAGGAGTTTCATGGGGATGAAACTTCTCTCTCATCTGATGAAACTCCTTCATTTAATAACTCTGTCAAGTCAGCAATTTTACTTACGTGTATAAACTTTCATGAGAGTACGTGGCACCCTTCATTTAAATTGGTACTTTTACCAGATTTGGGTGCCCTGCACCCGTGCCCAACACATACTGGTTCTTTTTGGGTAGGGTATGGATTAACCATACGAACTTTGGGTAGAAAATATTTGGATAATACCCGCTTTCCTGCTCCACCGTTCACGAGCTCCTCCACTCTCGAGTGGCACCGCTGCCGTGGGTGGTCCACCTCCAGCTTCGGGGTCTTCAATGTCGGCTGCCATGGTGAGACGATGAGAACAGGGATGGGAAGCTCATTCAGCCGGTGGGGGCAAGTCTTTGCGTGAGTTTATCTGCCAAATCTACCAGCCATTCAGCAGTATTTTTCTCTTCCAATAAATCAGCAAATAATAATTTCAGTCATGACTTTTTAGACAAACGAACAACATGTTTGCCGCCGTCGGCGAACGGAGATGCTCTCGCCGTCGCGGTGTCCCCAAACAATGATGATGCTCGTCATCCGTCAAGAATACCATGGGCGACGAAACATAGAGTTCCACGGTCACCGTAGCGTTTTGGTCCTGGCGTCCTACCACGTGGCTCTCGCTCTCTCCAATCTCTCTAGCTCTCCGCGCCACACGAGAGCATCCCAGTTCCCCTTGCAGTTAAAGGCTACAAATTGGTGTCTACCGATAAAAACAACGCTTGCAATGGAGATCTTGTCATGGCAATCACTGAAGTCATCGTAGGACACGCAATCTCGACAAAAAAAATATATCTAATTTCATCAAAAATTTATTTAGACTTTACTCTAAGACACTGAAAAACTATGGGGAAAGGTTGGGTCTCCTCCCCTTCTTGTCTTCGGTAGATGCACCGGAGAGAAAGGAGAGGGACTCTAGGCACGGCGGCGGCAGCTCTTTGTCTTACATGGGATGCGAGGCGCTCACCCTAAACCTCGCTATTTCTCTATATTCCTTTGAAGTAAATACTAATGTTAGGTTTAACTATTAATATCTTCTGGTGGCATCTCTATATTTTACTTCAAGCCACCACCAATATGCAAGCTTAAACGACCGTCTATACATCATAGTAACTAAAAAGTGCAATTTATGAACTAAAATCCCTAATTTAAGTAAAATAATAGGTGGATTTAGAGGTATAAATAATCAGCTTAAAAGCTTCAACTTAACGCGGTGATGAAAATAGTTGTACCAACCAATAATATCGGAATTAATTTGAAAGTCAAATAAAGATTCATGGTGTCACAAAACATAAACTGCAACAAGAACCATGATAACTTGAATTAAGATTTCAACTAAGTGCATAGTGATAAGTTGAGTGGAAGTGCTATATATAACTTGAATCAAAATTTCAAGAGAGAGAGAGAGAGAGAGAGAGAGAGAGAGAGAGAGAGAGAGAGAGAGAGAGAGAAGCAATGAATATAGATTGAAAATATAGAGTAATTGATACTCCCTCTATCCCTGAATAAGTAGATTTCTAGAGTACTGGTCTTAAATAGCTTTTTCACAACTAGATAATTATAAATTGTCTATATGGGCATTGTATAAAAAAAATAAAGAGGAGCACGTAAAGATACGTAATTTTGATTAACTGTAAGTACGTATTAAGCACATTTTTTAATATTTATGTCTCCTGACATTGCGTGCAATGCAGTAGCACGGGTTGATCATGGATTAATTTACAGTAAGAAATATCTGGTATCCCTGCAGAAGTAACTAATAACGTCTTAATCCCATAATCTGTGTTTCTGCCTATACTGAGTATATTTTAGCTTAACTATAAGAACAGATTGCATATGCACATAATATTGGAAACACTACTACTCTGGAGGTTTTCCCAAACGGTAAAATTGGGTTATCGGAGGCGGGTAGGGTACAGTGTGCGCCTCCAATTAAACGTGTGCATTAATAGCGCTTTTCAAAGGCAGGTGCCCTGTGTTATTCTTAACGGAGGTAATTGTGATTAGGAGTCCATCTCCGTTAATCTATTAAGAGAGGCGGCCGTAGAAGGATGTTTGTCTCTGTTAATTGATTAATAGAGGTGGTGGTATATAAAGCGCTCATCTCAGATAACTCTTTTAGATTCAAAACTTTTCATTTCTTGCCATTTTATAACACACACACACAGTTATATATCATATACAGTAACTCCATTTTCATGCACGCAAATTTTTTTTATATTTCGAAACAAAGTATTTCAGCTTTCACATTCACAAGTGAATGCTTAGAGCTTAACAATACAAGGGAACTTAGCCCAGTTTTCTGCTATCCGGACAGTTCAAACACATAACAAACCCTACGTCAAAAGGCAACACAATAACTAAGCAAGTTCACTGATCCCAAATCAAACAAAAGGCCACTGATCTCAGACCAAATCTAAACTCACAAAGGACTCTACAGTCCTATTCTTTTCTAACTCTTACACCCACAGGTTCCAAAGAGTTGCAGCGCTAAGCCTTCTAAGCGTCTAAAGCCATCCTTCAAATTTCATCCCTCTTCCTCTTTATATAGCTTGGACCATTGTCTGACCCAAAAAGTTCCCTAAAAAGTACCTACAAGTATGAATTAGTAACTAAATTTTAGAACATCGCATCATTTCTATTCAACCATAATACCCAACAATAGCCACTATCCCCACTATTATTTGATTTCTTAGTCTAGGAGGAATCTCCTTATCCAAGATCCAAACATATGGGAAATGCTTTTTGGTGGTTGAATGTTAAAGGTGATGAACAACACAAGACAAATCTAGCTAGTTGACAATTGAAGAAAATATATTGAATATTTTCTTCTACTAATCCACAGAAGCTGCAATTAACATTCTTATCGATTCGTCCTGTTTCAATATAGAGAGCGTGCATTGTTATTTAACTTACCACATACGACTTGATACTTACCGGGAAGTTGCTCCTCAAACTGCTATATTGTGGCCATACATTGCCTTGTTCTGCTCACCTCTTATATATATATGTCAACGTATTTGGGATCCTCGCTGTATATCATGCATGTATGCGTTGTATGAAAACAATGGGAGTCAACCACAAATTTAATACGGTTGTTTGTGTAAAAGAATAAGTATTCACTGCTACATTTAGACCTACACCAATGTCTCTATCACCACTGGTATTATTAAAACTGGTGGTGATAGTTATCATAAATTGGTTGTGATATAAATTGTTAGCGATGAGAGTATTGCTGATATTAAAGAATGTTGGAGTTGATAAATATCACTATCGCTTCACCTTACCAACAAGTAGCGTCCCTCATCATAGTTAGTTTGCACCATCGTCAATTGGTGTGATGATGTGATCCTCATCTCTGTCGGCTCGCCGTGTGAACTAGTGGTGAAGACGTTTTTCACCGCTAGCTTATTGTGTGATACGATGCTGATAACCATGCCGTAGCACAATAATCATATTTTTAAAAAAATGAAGTTGGACGAAAACAAACTTTATATCAAAGTTGTAGATCTCGATGATTTTTTTATTTGAAATCATATACAATCCTTCTATTTGAAGCGCCCAAATTTTAAAATTCAATTTTGTTAAATTGTATAAATGATCTCAGATGAAAAAACAACCAAAACCAAAGTTATAGTTCATGACTTTTTCATTAGAAATCATTTTATAGTCTCAAATTTGTATATAAAGTTCTAATTTTGAAAATATTTTTTCAAACGACCTCTGATGAACAATTGACCAAAACTAAAGTTGTAGATCTGGATGAGAACTATATATAACTTTGTAGTTGATGAGTTTTTCATTTGAAACCATTTAGGGTCCCAAATGTATGGCTAAAGTTTTGATGATTTCAAATTCAAATTTGTGAAATGACCTCGGATGGCAAAACGACTAAAATTAAAGTTTTAGATCTCAATTAGGTTAATAGTTTATGATTTTTTCATCTGAAGTTGTTTAGGGTCTTAAATATTCATGTTAAAATCCTAAAGTGAATGCTAGGGAAATGGATATGCTATGTAAATACAAGTGAATTAGGAGTAGAGTGGTTAGAGGAGCTACGTGCGAGGAGAAAAGCCTCAGGTTTGAAGTCCAGCACCACATAGCGTGTGAAAAATCGTGTATGTTGCGATCATGAGTGAATTAGTGGAGGCTTTCTGGGATTAAAATAAATCTTTTCCTACTTTTGGTCCTTTTTTATTTCTAGAAATCCTAATCAGCACCGCTGGTAGGAGGAACCGGTGGTAGGAGGAACCGACGAGGTTCAGCGTCTATCACAGTTGGATGGAAATCGGTTGTGATAACTAGGACCGATACCACCGAGTAAATCACTGTTGAGACTACAAAGCCGTTGTGATATGGTCAAGAACAACTCCAGCTTCCTTTCTGCATGGACATTGTTATTCTCTTAAGTTGGTGCATCTGGACTGAAAGAAACGATGTGATCTTCAATGGTTTTCAGCATATATAGTTTGACAAGCTATCTGCATATGTTCATCAAATAATTGTTGATCTGTGTTGTTACATGGAGCCAAGAAGAAAAATCTTTCCCTTTTTGGTTTATGCATAGAAGTCTTTTACAATCTAAGTCGTTTTCTTTAACTCTTTTTTTCTTAAAGAGTTTGTAAAAATATAATGTTGTTATCTATTTAATGTGGTTATATATATGTATATAAGGGCCCTGGCCCCTCCTGATTCAACTTAACATGCCATATTAAAGTATCTCTTATATTATAAATTGCAGGTTAAGCAAAGATTACCGGAACAACCCACGCAATATAGTCTTGCCTTCCAGGTATGCAAACGCTAGTTTTGAGAAATGTTCGAACCAATGTGACTTCAAATGTAGTGATGCAAACTTGGTTAAGTACAAGGAAAATTTTGCTTTTGCCATGAAGCTAGGTCCCATTTTATTCTCCGTTTGCTTTGAATCACTTATTGTCCTGTCGTTTTTTGGTGAGTTTGGCAACAGACATGAGAAGGAACATGGGAGTTAGCGATGGATGAAGTTAATTAACTGATAAAATGAATTAAGGTGAAAAATTAATTCTTATCTAAAAAAGGTGAAAAATTAATTCTTAGTAACAATCCTAATTTGGTTCGAGGGAAATAAGAGGAGTTTAGAGCATCTTCAAGAGATTAGTTAAAAGCACTAGCCAAATTTGTTGATTTAGCTATTCTCTAAAATAGATTTGATAAAAAAATATTACAGTACTCAATAGACTCTGTAAAGGATGGCTAGTGTGATAGGCTATACAAAAGTAGAGAGCAAATAAGTGGGATGGAGAGCTACTAAATTTGAAGAGTCGTTTACAGAGTCTGTTAAAAATATTTTTCCTTCAACAATAACTAAATTTAATTATCTTTACAAAATGATTTAACTAATCTCTTAGAGATGCTCTTAAGAGGTAGTATATAGATCTGAGGACTTAAACCTTTTTAAGCCTGTCATTACCGCTGACCCTAAGGGCCAATGCAACTAACACTACTAAAACAACGATTTTAAGATACTCCCTTTTATTTACAATGTGTAACTGCGGTAAACGTTTAAACTCTGGGTTTGTTAATTTTTTGTGGACTGATGCCTCTTCCATAAACAGGATTCAAGCCAAAAACTTCTCCATTATCTCAAAAATGCGTTGTTATTTTAATTTTCAGACACTGTTAGTCTATTTATGGAGACTTTATAAAATAAGAAATAACTAACTCTGTAAATGGATTTTAAGATGCGGCCATTAATAAAGGTGGGTCTCTTCGAAGTATGTCTGAAAAATAGCTATTAACAAAGACACATCTCTTAAGAAAGTTTGTCTTGAGATATCTGTGCCTCTATAAATAATTGTTAAAAACTCATAACTTCTGCATATGAAGTTGGATGCGGATTAAGTTTATATTAAAAATGGTTGCGAGCTTCAGCAGTGCTCTAAAAGAGAAGATGCGGCAGAGGGTAAGCTAAGATGGAGGGTGTCGTGAATGGGTGGAGAGGCGAGAAAGAAATAACGAAAAATACTTCATATATTTGGGGAAATGAAAAACCATTCCATCATTTTTAGGAATTGCAAGATTATGTCTCAAAGTTAGATGACTGAAAAATCAAGCATCTGGAACCTGAAAAATGTGAAAAAAATTATATAGATACTGCCTTCTAGAAACTGGGTCTAATTTTGTATGTCAAAACAACCGTATGTGTCTAATTAAGGGCCCGTTCGTTTCCTCGAATCATTCGATATTTTGTACTGAGCTGCAAATATTCCAGACCATTTCAAGCTGAAAATGTCTAACCGAACGGGCCTTATAAGGATGGCATTGTTCGCAGTTTTGTAAATGCCTTACTTCCACTGTATGAGTGCAATCGTTCTCTGTTCATGGAACAAATGTACTTTCCTCACTTGTAATTTTGAAATCCCTCTGTTTACTTAGGATTGATGATGAGCTAAACATGCAACTTCAAGTCCTGGACCGTACAGTCAAGGGAAGCGAGAAGCCGGCTAACCTAAAGTTTCAACTCCTGCAACTCATCACGAATAAATTCTGTGATGAGCAAAGCATTGGTCACGGTGCATCCGGTGTGGTTTACAAGGTAACTAATTAATCTTTCATTGCTTCATTCTTCAAGTTTGCTCGATCGCAGCACAGCAGAACTTTACCCCCTGATGCCATTCTTTGAAAAGGGCGTCCTGCCAAACGGGGTCACTATCGCCGTGAAGAGGCTTTCCAAACACTATACACTTGATTCCAAGATGTTCCATGGGGAGGTTACGAGCATGATGATGGTTAAGCACCGGAACATCGTACGATTTCTGGGATTCTGTTCTCAGACAGAGGAACAAGCACAAGAATTAGGTAATGCGCCTCAAAAAGTTATTTTGGCCGAGACCCGGGAAAGACTGGAGTGCTTCGAGTACATGAGCAACGGAAGCCTTGACAGCCATATTTCTGGTATGAGTATGATTAGATGCATAATTGTGTTCTGTATGTACGTATGCTCCGTTTATTTCCTATATAATTGTGTTCTGTATGTACGTATTTTTTCTACGCGCGTGTAGTTACTCTTATGTCTATATATCTAGTTTAAAAGTATATATATGACCGGACGAAATGTATATAGACAAAGTATATGATCATACTAGACCATCTAGAGTGATATGTATGTTAAGTATGCATACATACATAGAGTATATGGTTATACTTATTGTATATAATATAGTAGTGGCATTTTAGTAATATATATAAAATATAATTTTTTTTGAAAAATTTTCGCGTGGTAAGATCCTGAGTGTCTTAATACGAGTATATAAACATACTCTCACTGATAAACAAGTATGTATACATACACACTGTAGTTTATGAAGATGAGAGTATCTACACGTACGTGTACAAAGAAATTTCCATATATATATATATATATATATATATATATATATATATATATATATATATATATATATATATATATATATATACCACTTTTTGTGGTCCATCATGAATAGGGTGGCAACTTTGCCATGTTGCCCTTGTTTCCACTTTCCACCATGGGCGGATGTACACAAAAAAAAACAGTGACTATAGCTAAATTTTCACTATATTCGTAAAACAAAGTCTACGTACCCATAAGACAAGCGCACTGCTTTTAAGTTTTCTATAGTACTCCTCTTGATTATAGCTTATTTATTTATTGTGAGAAAAAACACTGTAATACCCGATTTTAAGGACAAAACCAGATATGCACCATATGTGAGTTTTAGAAACCAAATCTCACATATAGCTACAAATAAGGGGTAATATCAAAAGACAATGCGTAAATATATAACGTACTTAGTATAAAAGAGATAACCTTTAATAGCAAACAACGGATCGACAACTCCAACTTCGGGTATTAACTTCTCTCCACAGGATCCAACTGACTGGTTGATCACAAGCCTAAACTTCTCCTGAGGTTTGGGGGAAATAGCAAGAGTGAGTCCATGTCGAACTCCACAAGTATAGCAACTAGATTATATAGCTCCCACAATCTCATGATCAATGTGACATAAATAATGTAGAGCATTAAATAATAAATAATGAGCATATTTAACAAACAAGAGTCATCACCGTCGATGCAAGAATCCCCAAGGCCGCTCATGACCGTGAGCACGGCTAGTATACCAGTTTTACACTCTGCAGAGGTTGTACATCTTTACCCATGAGTCATGATTTACCCTTTCGCCCGAGGCCCGTCGACCCCTTAACCCACTACCAAGGAAGGTCGGCAGGGATCACTATGAAGCCTTTCAAAAGTTCGTCTAACATGTTAGGGCCGCAAGGTTTCCTTTGCGCGCAGATATAGATACCCCCTTCCAAATGGCACAATGACGCGCAGCCTATACACATAAGGACAGGGGCTCGCACTATACCCAAAACGGTTCAGCCCCTCCGCCCTTTCGGGTAACCTCTAACAAGCTAGAAAAGGTCTTCATACTGAGCTAAAGCCAGAGCCATTATAGCTCTCATGGTTGCACTGTTGTCCCGGTTATCACTTACAGATAAATCATCAAGTGGCTAAAAAGTCATTTTTATCATTTATTACTTAACATTAATCTAGTCACAGGATCATGGTCACAGAATATAAAACCCAAATGCTATACTTGCCTTAATTCAATTGCTCTTGCTGATCCTGCTGGTCTTACTAGTTGCCAAGGCTCTGATCTTGATCACTGAAGCACTCTTGATCACCACGAATTGCTCACCGACTAATTCCGACCATCGATCACAAACATACGACAACAAACATACACGAAGCAAACAAAGGCTACAATTAGAACAGTACAACAATCATATAAAAATAGTATGAAAAGTTTATAAAAAGATTCTACGCAGCGCTACGATCACACGGACGTAAAGATCACGAAAATCGGAGTTAAAACGGAGAAGATATGGCTTAAACAAGCTAGTGTATTTTCTTTGTATTCTAGATTTGTTTTTCTAAAAGAAAACAGCAAATATGTATGTGTGACATCATGATGAAATCATCAAGCTAGCAAAGATGACATGGCCGGCTGCTACTTCTGAACTGCATGGAGAATTAGTAGGCAGCGCCATATTGTTCGGTACGTATAAACAGATATCATTTTAAATTACAAAGCAAATTGCATATTAACCTTAATCAAGTTAATATTTAACATATAATTAACGTCAACAATCACACATACACTATATATATATATAACCATCACCTACACCCTACGGGTGATTCTTGAAGTAACTGAATACGTACAGAATACCAAATGAAAGAATATAGATTTAAATAATTAAATGGCTAAATCATCGTTAGCTGGAGGTAGGTGATCAGAAGAAAATCGACAATGGATGCAGGCACTAGATAGATCGTGCGTGCTGACCTGCTGCTGTTAGATGCCTTTGCTTGCTCGGACATAGATGATGATCGCACATACACAATAGCAAACTGGAGTTTTCTCCGATCAAGTCTGATGACGAATACATGGTGCCAAGGTAATGTCAACGAGATGAGGACTGGAGAAAGATTTAATTTACTACACTAGAGATTTTCCAAACTAGGGGCTTCTCATATGGTAGTTTTGGTGTGTTCAACCTAAGGGGTTGCTACATATATATATATATATAGGAAGAAAAACTCTCCACATCTACATCAAATAGCAATATGGTACTAATTGATGATACATCTTCCACCTTTACTAATAGGCCTAAATAAAATTAAAGCCCATTAATAAATAAAGACAAAGGCCTTTGATAGTTGGTGGAAAATAAGAGATTTATTATTTTCGAAATTAATTAATTTTGTGGATAAAATAATTCTAGAAAAGTCCAGAATTATTATTTAAGCCACGAAAAATACTCCGAAAGCTCCGAAAACATAGGAAAAATTCTCGAATACATTATAGAATATGAGGAACTCAAATAAAGTATTTGAATCTCATGAGAAGATAATTTGGAGCATCTAACAAAATTAGATTATGCTCACCAAAAATAGGGAACAAGTTATAGAAAAAGCTAGAAAAATTCGTGAGAGGTTTATAGAGATTGCTTGATGGTTGACGAACTAAAACGAGTGATTTGGGTTACAACAAAAAGATTTGAGAAGCTTTGAACGAAAGCTTAAGCTGAGAAACAATGAATTTTGATTGTAGAAAAAAATAAAGATATGTCGCAGAAGGAAGACCGACCTACTAAACGCATTCTAAAGATTTTGCTCACTCTCAACACACAAAGAAGCATCAAGCAAACATTACATCAAATTGAATGCACCAGCATGTATGCGCAACAATGTTGCTAAATCTTATGATAAATTTTAATTTAATAAAAATATTATTTTCCCTATATTTTTATGATCCCAAAAATATAAAATTACTTAAATTTACATCTACTTCGAAAGGAGAAAATTTTAGGGTGTTACAATTCTACCCCCTTAAAATGAATCTCGTCCTCGAGATTCGGAAGACAGTGAAAAAAGAGATAAGGGTACTCTGCCATTGGATCTCGTTCACTTCCTTGAGTAGTTCCATTTCGCTTCCGTCGTTGTGGATTCTGATTTGGTTCAATGTCAACTTGCTCTTCTGTATTATTATTTTGATAACACTCAGCTTTGTCATACTCGTAACATCTTTCTTCAAAGGCAAGATGATCATAACCATAGGATATCTTAGAAGACAATTATCACTTCAAGATAAATTAAATATGCATCATCTCGTGATATCCAGGTGCTACCCCCCCTTACGACGAGATGGGTTGGGGGACATTAGGGACTAATTCTCCTATCCTTTTTAGACGCTACACATCATAGTCTTTTACATTCGTGGTACCGAGTCTCTTGATCCAAGGTTAGTTTCATCACTAAGTTTCAATTATCGGTACCTTTATCATGGTTAAGTTATTTCACTCTCATACTGTACATATAACTTCATAACCTTTGGTGTCATCTGATCCTCATAACCATAACTCTCAATCCATGAGTATCAGCAATGACATATATCTCCATTAATATTCTCTAAATGGGATGATATCAAAACCAATTTACCAAGCACTTGTGATCCTTACATATGATCCAATACTAGCCAATCCTTTTCATTGTAACTCCTTTAACTAGGCTACCCCCTTAGGAAAAGTCAACTAGGGGCCAAGAAAGGTAGCTTGCCTGCTTTCCAGACAAGTTAACTAACATTGAGAACTTCCGACATTCCAAAGAACTTATGTGCAACGGAGCAAACATGTATCCTGAAATTTCCTCGCGATATGAAAACATTAGTGTAGTAAAACAGATATAACTCTTACTCAGTTAATCCCATAGAGTTATAGCTTATACCGTTAGAAATCTTATCAAATTCCCTACAACTTTCATGTAGAAGACCTCCTTAGGGTCTGTCTTTAAGCTTAGGTAAAATAGCCAAACATAATATCCATCCTGACACTGTCTCAGCAAAGGTGCAGTAACTTCCAGAAGTTATATCTCGAGCTCCTTAACTCTTTTGGAGATGATCCTTACATTTTTGAGAAGCTTGAGAAATCCTCTACAACTTTCGTATACCACGTTTTCCCAGATTCTGAAGTTAATTTAGCTGAAACTGGGAATTACCAGGTCTGTCCATATTTTGAAATAGAACAGAACATCCAAGTGTAAATGTCATATCTCAGGTTATACTTATCCAAATGAGTTCCAGCTTATACTGTTAGAAAGCTTAGAAAATTGTCTACAACTTTTCTATAGAACACTTTTCCAAATTCTATAGTATATTTGTCTCAAACAGTAAGTAACCGAAACTGGTCCAGATTTCTTGACAGCACATCTGTATCATCTTGTGATTTTTGTAACTTCCAGACCATAATAGCCATAAGGGTGATTCTTGAGGTCAGAGAAAGATCTTCAAGTCTAGTTATTCCCAGAAAAATTTGGTAAACTTTGCACGATCAGATCTTGAGATACACCAGAATCATTTCAGACTGCTCCAGAAATCAGCAAAGGACAGAAACAGGATATAACCAAACCCAACTACTTATTTCATTACTCCTTATGCCTTAGGCCTATGAATTAATGAAATTGTGGAGAAATCCCACAAAATCATTGCACTCATTACAAAGGTCCAAATCAAGCATAAACATAATAACAACCAATTAAGCATTGAAGGTTCACACTTCACTCAACTTGCGATACTATCGTTCTCTTCATAGTAAGGGTAAAATCCTAAGATTCTCTTTCAACTACGTAAGCAGGTGGTAAGAGAAGATTCTAAAAGCATATCAAGCAAGGAGTGGGGATGAGAACAAGTCTTTAAGATAAGCAACAAGGTGAAGATGAATAGCAATGAAAAGGATATAGTATAGAGGAAAATATCAAGGTTTATAGAACAAGGATTTTATAGCAATTTTAAAACCTTAAGACGGCCAATTTCTAACTAGGCTTGCGTCCTACAGCCAGCATTGCTTTGATACCACTTTGTAATACCCGATTTTAAGGACAAAACCAGATATGCACCATATGTGAGTTTTAGAAACCAAATCTCACATATAGCTACAAATAAGGGGTAATATCAAAAGACAATGCGTAAATATATAACGTACTTAGTATAAAAGAGATAACCTTTAATAGCAAACAACGGATCGACAACTCCAACTTCGGGTATTAACTTCTCTCCACAGGATCCAACTGACTGGTTGATCACAAGCCTAAACTTCTCCTGAGGTTTGGGGGAAATAGCAAGAGTGAGTCCATGTCGAACTCCACAAGTATAGCAACTAGATTATATAGCTCCCACAATCTCATGATCAATGTGACATAAATAATGTAGAGCATTAAATAATAAATAATGAGCATATTTAACAAACAAGAGTCATCACCGTCGATGCAAGAATCCCCAAGGCCGCTCATGACCGTGAGCACGGCTAGTATACCAGTTTTACACTCTGCAGAGGTTGTACATCTTTACCCATGAGTCATGATTTACCCTTTCGCCCGAGGCCCGTCGACCCCTTAACCCACTACCAAGGAAGGTCGGCAGGGATCACTATGAAGCCTTTCAAAAGTTCGTCTAACATGTTAGGGCCGCAAGGTTTCCTTTGCGCGCAGATATAGATACCCCCCTTCCAAATGGCACAATGACGCGCAGCCTATACACATAAGGACAGGGGCTCGCACTATACCCAAAACGGTTCAGCCCCTCCGCCCTTTCGGGTAACCTCTAACAAGCTAGAAAAGGTCTTCATACTGAGCTAAAGCCAGAGCCATTATAGCTCTCATGGTTGCACTGTTGTCCCGGTTATCACTTACAGATAAATCATCAAGTGGCTAAAAAGTCATTTTTATCATTTATTACTTAACATTAATCTAGTCACAGGATCATGGTCACAGAATATAAAACCCAAATGCTATACTTGCCTTAATCCAATTGCTCTTGCTGATCCTGCTGGTCTTACTAGTTGCCAAGGCTCTGATCTTGATCACTGAAGCACTCTTGATCACCACGAATTGCTCACCGACTAATTCCGACCATCGATCACAAACATACGACAACAAACATACACGAAGCAAACAAAGGCTACAATTAGAACAGTACAACAATCATATAAAAATAGTATGAAAAGTTTATAAAAAGATTCTACGCAGCGCTACGATCACACGGACGTAAAGATCACGAAAATCGGAGTTAAAACGGAGAAGATATGGCTTAAACAAGCTAGTGTATTTTCTTTGTATTCTAGATTTGTTTTTCTAAAAGAAAACAGCAAATATGTATGTGTGACATCATGATGAAATCATCAAGCTAGCAAAGATGACATGGCCGGCTGCTACTTCTGAACTGCATGGAGAATTAGTAGGCAGCGCCATATTGTTCGGTACGTATAAACAGATATCATTTTAAATTACAAAGCAAATTGCATATTAACCTTAATCAAGTTAATATTTAACATATAATTAACGTCAACAATCACACATACACTATATATATATATAACCATCACCTACACCCTACGGGTGATTCTTGAAGTAACTGAATACGTACAGAATACCAAATGAAAGAATATAGA